>NC_074728.1:11413220-11645720 GCF_947242115.1 Biomphalaria glabrata
ACAAGTGTAGCACTCATTATCTGCTGGGGATACAACGGTAGCACAAGTGTAGCAGTCATTATCTGCTGGGGATACAACGGTAGCACAAGTGTAGCAGTCATTATCTGCTGGGGATACAACGGTAGCACAAGTGTAGCAGTCATTATCTGCTGGGGATACAACGGTAGCACAAGTGTAGCAGTCATTATCTGCTGGGGATACAACGGTAGCACAAGTGTAGCACTCATTATCTGCTGGGGATACAACGGTAGCACAAGTGTAGCAGTCATTATCTGCTGGGGATACAACGGTAGCACAAGTGTAGCAGTCATTATCTGCTGGGGATACAACGGTAGCACAAGTGTAGCACTCATTATCTGCTGGGGATACAACGGTAGCACAAGTGTAGCACTCATTATCTGCTGGGGATACAACGGTAGCACAAGTGTAGCACTCATTATCTGCTGGGGATACAACGGTAGCACAAGTGTAGCACTCATTATCTGCTGGGGATACAACGGTAGCACAAGTGTAGCACTCATTATCTGCTGGGGATACAACGGTAGCACAAGTGTAGCACTCATTATCTGCTGGGGATAAAGGCGAAACACACAATGACATACGTAATTGGCTCCCTTTGGGGTCAAGTAAAGATCTTTTTGGGGGGTTACTTCCCTTTGTCTGATCTGCAACCTAACACTGATAGCTTCATAATTATTCTGTTCGGGAAAAGTCGAAAGAAATCTTGTATCATACCCAAAATCTTCTATGGTTACACAGAACAGCTCATTTCAAATAGACGACTATCTATTTGGCACTCCGATGTTACAGTATATTTCAACATTTCAGATGTAGGACTAGATATTTGACTCCTCAAATGTAACAACCATATCTCAGATATAGCCAATATAGGAAATTATATTTAAGCCCATACCGCTGCAGTAAACCTTACAGATACAGAAATATCTGTTTGACCAGCTTCTAAAGTTCGCGACGAGATCAACGATGAACATGAATATCACAATTTATATGTTTTTATCTACAGCAGAGGTTCTCAACCTGTAGGTGGCACGCAACCCATTTGGGGATCGAATAACGATTTTGAAGGGGTCGCCTAAGACCCATAGGAAAAAAAATTGTCTAAAAAGAAACTTGAAACTGTAAAAAAAATGTTCATTGGTAGTTACTATTTTGTTTACTAGCATTATCATTTGAAGATAAATGTTACAAAAAAAAAAATTGAATCAGAATCATTTCAACCATTTTAGTCGTCACAGCATTTTTTGTAACAGTTTCAATGACTGTCCATCAAACGGTGCGGCAAAAAATGCAACGTTACGCCATTGCAGAATCCTAGGTAGGCCTTTTGTTTCTATGGTGAAGATTGACCCACGTGATTAAAAAGCCATCATGGCCATCGTGGCCATGTAAATTATATTTTTATAATGGAACAACCCATTAAAATCGATTTCTATAACATTAGCGAAAATACTGATAACTTTACGGTTGGGGGTCGCCACCTAGTGAAAAATTGTAAAAGGGATCGTGGAACTAAAAAAGTTGAGAATCGCTGATCTACAGTAAGGACCAATGGATATTGTCAGGAAGCAATAGCTGAGAGGATGATACTAGACAAATAACGCGGAACATTTTGGCTGTCCTCTTCTGCTTTTTGTAAAGTTTCACAAGGCAAGCATTCCTATACATTATTACCTTAGCACTGCAACAGTTCCAACGCAACTCAACAATTTAACGAGCCGTAACTCTTGAGCTTATCAAATTTGTATTTGATGCATGAGTTGAGACGTGGACCCTTGAAACTCTAAGCCAGTGTTTCCCAAATTGTGTTCCGCGGAACTTTAGTGTTCCGCGAGGCCTGAATCGGTGTTCCACGAACTGCTTGAATAATTAACAATTAGGTCACCACGTGAATTAATGACTCTAACAAAATAAGCAAAGTGGTCCACCAAATAGGCCTACTTAAGAATGTGCGAAGTGTTCGTTAAGAAACAAGTCTGGGAAACACTGCTCTAAGCCAATAGAAGCTCAACTCCGCCGTCCTACTTAAGCAATTGTTCTGTCTGACAAGCAGGTACAACTTTGTTGCTCCTTTGATTCCAGAGACTCGTATCTCAAGACGAAAGGCGAGAACAAAGGCATAGCACCCAGTGAAACCCCGTCATTTTCCTTCTCTGTATCACAGAGGCTGTGCAGATGTCTGTCATGACAGACTCATGGAATGGTATGTGGATCGTGGAACTTTCTTCATTCCCGCCAGAGTAATGAACATAGTTCTTCAGCATCCCAACAGGGGTCTTGTTTTGCTTCACTATTGTTCTAACCGTCTTCTGTAACGACCATTTCAATCCGGGTGCCAGGTTTAAGATGAGAAGCGCTGACAGGGCTTGAGCTTACCGTTTTACTGCCAAAAGAGCTGATCCGAAACTCTCAAAACTCTAGGCTTGTAAGCCTGGTAGAACAAAGCGCAGAGAATCTAATATTGAAGACAGCGATTTCCAACAGAATCGAACGCTAGAGTACGTGGTCGAAGGCCGAGCACACCGGGAACCCCCACCATTTCTCACCTACCTAGACGAAAGAACTCGGCCATCCAAAGTGAGTTGGTCAGCATGATCTGTCTGTATAATGAATGTCACGAAGTTATGGAACCAGCCAGAAATCTCTTTGTCATCTCTGAAATAGCAAATAAAACATTTTCAGTTCTTTGCCAAACCCGAGTAATATGACTTCAGCATATAATTAAGCAAACAGCGATTAACTACATTAAGATTTTTTTAAATAACAAGAAAAAAGACCTTTATAATACTATTTTTTTTTTTGGAATGAGTATCTGATTAATTAATTAGCACATCTACTTTGACTAAGTATAAAGAATAAAAGACTGGGATTTTTACTTTCGAGATCTTTAGGGCGCCTCTGAGCCCACCCAACTCTAATGGGTACCTGACATAGTTGGGAAAAAGTAAAGGCGGTTGGTCGTTGTGCTGGCCACGTGACACCATGGCCCATAGAAACAGGTGATCTGCCCCATCTAAAAGAGGAACTTTACTTTACATGTAAATTGACTAAGTAGACAAAAGAAAGGGGAAAAATCTGGGATGAAAGGCATAGGAATGTACGTGTGAACAGGGAACAGCGGGAACAGCAGATTGGAATGAGTTAACAGATTCATTCAAAATCTCTTAACATTTCATCTTTGTTCTGTATAGTTCTTCACTGAGATTATAGAATGTCTTTAGATAGTTGTTAATTAACATTTCGTTCATCGGTCTAGATGGTATGGGTTTGAACCCTGCCCACCAACATCACCCGCCAACCTACGTGAGATTTTAGGCTAGAATGTAAATAATCTTCAAATCTGAAGGAACATGTACAACAACAACAACAAAATCTGGTTAGATTTGCTGCTCGGGGCTACCACAGCGTCATACATCACTGCAATTACAAATATAATTTGAGTTTGGAATAAGGCGATAGCAATAAGTTTTTGTCACAGGTTTGGACACAAATGGATTTCCAAATATGCTTACGCTTATGAATTGGAGAGGAAGAATTTTTACAAAGCTTATATCAATTCACTCTGTTAGTCTGTTTGTCTATATCAATTCACTCTGTCTATATCAATTCACTCTGTTTGTCTATATCAATTTACTCTGTGTCTGTTAGGTACAAATTCTTAACACGTTTATTCTCCCACACTTATTCTCGGATCGAATTGAATCCTTACACTATTATTTATTTTACCTAAAAAAACAAATCAATTTTTAAAAATCCAATTAGTCAACTAATTACAGGTATTGAATATTTTGTTAGTTACCAAAAAGTGAAATTAATTCTTCAATATAAAGATATATGGCTAAATATGTCGGGTTTTTGTCCCCTTAGATAATTGTACACGTTATTACTCCAAACCAATTCTCGGATCAAGTGAAACTTTCCAAGAGTATTTACTGTACCTAACAGAACATATATCAATAAAAAAAAATCGATTAATTATTGGTAATTAATTATTGAGTATGATATCGAAAAAGGAATACAAATTTGCATTTTTGAGAGATCTAGTTGTAATTGTAAAGTTTATCGCCTTGGATTAGCTTTTATTTAAAAAAAATGAATTTCTGTAATTTGCTTGTTTACTATATAAAAAATACTTTTGTTTATGTAACATTTACCTGTTTGTCCATATTTGTTTATGTACAGTTTATCTGATTGTCCAGCTTTGTTAAATGTAAAGTTTACCTGATTGTCCAGATATAGGTGTCATGAAATAAAGCGTTGGGCTGGACTGTTGTCAGCCAGGGATAAAGCGCAGTATCCTTGTGACGACAGGATTGTACGTACAAAAGGTAGCATATGATTGGTCTATCACTCAGCATGAAGCCACTGTCCCCCTGCGTCATGTTCACCTGCCACACAAGAAGAGGTCAGGGTCAAGGATTTCGTCACTTGATCCTCTCAGTATGTCTACATGTTCGTCCAGAAATAGTCCAGAGACTGCAAAATATCTTCGGTAATGTTGGGATGTATTATTGTTAACTTGGCTTCTATGTCTATAGAAGGGTCTCTTTTTCATCGCTGTCACGTGTCTTACAGTTTACTTACACTTGGGTTTGAAGGCGAGGTGGCTGAGCGAAGAAGCGCCTGGCTTCCGATCCGAGGTTCGAATCCTGGTGGTGATTGGGATTTTTAATTTCCGGATCTTCGAGTCCACTCAGCTCTAATGGGTACCTGACATTAGTTGGGGAAAAGTAAAGGCAGTTGGTCGTTGTGCTGGCCACATGACACCCTCGTTAACCGTAGGCCACAGAAACAGATTACTTTTACATCATTTGTCCTATAGACCACAAGGTCTGAAAAGAAACTCACTTTCGGACTTAGATTTAAGCTTCATTAAAACATCCATTTTTGCGTTTTCCTCGTTTGGGCCTCCATGTCATTTCTATTCTTAGGATGGGCGATACATTCTGTCGAAGGATATGTCCCTCAAACCTCATGCTACGCTAGGCCACATCCTCATTAGATGGTCCAGTCCCCGGTCGGTATAGGATTTGGAATTTCTGTGTTTTTGACCAAATCTCTGTAAGTATCAAAGCGTATAGTTTGTCAGAGCTCCTTAAGCACTGAGGTATGCATCTATACGTGTGTATCATTTACAGAATGCAAAGAAGTCTCCAGACTAGCCAGGTAATAATGAACTCCCATGAAGTTGCATATCATTTTTTTTAAAGTGCTTTGCAAACCCAACTCAGTTCGACTGAGGATTGAAACTCGAGCCCCCTTAACAATACTTAACATTATGTTAGAGATCCAATCATCAACGGTACATTTGACATGATAGTAAGCTGATCTCAAGTAAAGACAAATAGTAAGATTACCTCAAATTGTTATGGAATGTGTGTGTGTGTGTTTATAAATGGTGTCTGTGTGAAGAGGTTAGAGATTGGTTGTGAATGATGCAACATAGGTGGCATTGTCGTCACTTGGTCTTAGGAGAGACGACTTGTGGTCTATCAGCAATTGGTTGCTACAAGGCGACGACCGGTAACAACACAAGTAAAGGCAAATAGTAAGCTGATTTCAAGTAAAAGAAATCAGTAAGCTGATCTCTAGTAAAAGAAATCAGTAAGCTGATCTCAAGTAAAAGAAATCAGTAAGCTGGTCTAAATGCAATCAGTAAGTACAGATAGACAGAACAAAATTTAGTTGAATGTAAGTGTTAAGAGATTACATAGCAACAGAGTAGCACTGACTTCCTTAAAATCCTCCCCTATTAAAAATCTCCCGTTCTATCAGTCCACGCTTGTCTTCGTGTTCCGCCTGAGCCGTTTTGACGTAAATCTTCATTAAACCCTTAAAGATACTTGTTCAAACCATTCCAGCTCCTGTCTTCGCAGTGTCAGTAATTAGAAAACAAAGATTTAAAAAAAAAAGGTAAAATAAAAGGGTATAAGTCTTACTTTGGATATACGGCCTGATTCTTTTACTACCAAGCTTAATGTTTGCTCTTGCAAAGTCAGATTTAATCGAGTTGATTGCACCGTTGTCATGACGATGACCTCTATATCCTGATTAGATAAGTTGACTATGATAAACTCCATGCCATATTGGTTATCAGGTTCCAACATTTCTATAAAAAAAAAACAATAGAAGACTAAAAACATTGAATCATTCAATTAAAGTTTTACCCACATATAACAATAACAGTCGAGGTTACAGCGGACACAGCTTGCCGCACAATGCACCGAACGGTGCGGAACGATATACATCTAATTCAGATAGGTGAAATGGTTGGGGGGAGGGGAGGGAAGCGGGGCAATGACTCACGAAGTGGACATTTCTTGTGTAGAAGATGACCTGAGGCCACTTTTTACAGTGCAGCCAACCTTTTTTAGCTTGGGGGCCACGCCAATCTCTAGCATGCGTATCACGAGCCGTATTACAGAAAAACAAACTCGGTCAGGTGAATGCTTCTGAGGCTTCATCATGCACTGTGGGCCAAGGCCGACCCAATCTCGATCTCTATCATGAAGGTCACGTGTGGGCAGAGGTTTTTGGTTGGCCATAGATTGGGTTTTAATGAACTGACACATTGTGAAACACTTGCGTTATTTAGGGGACCTAGAGGAGATCGAGAGTCGTGGTTGCTGAGTGGTCAAGCGCTTGGCTTCCGAAACTAGGGGTTTTCGGGTTCGAATCTCGGCGGAGACTGGGATTTTGAATTTCTAGATTTTTCAGAGCGTCCCTTAGTTCACCAAACTCTAATGGCGTAATGTGTATCTGACATTACTGAGGAAAGTATAGGAGGGTAGTCGTTGTGCTGGCCAAATGACATCGTCGACGGTACGAGAAACAGAGGACTTTGACATCATCTGCGCTAATAGAATGCAAGGTCTGAAAGTTGTTTTTTTATTACAGGAGATCAAAGTACATAGGACGAGACCTAAGGTTTTTGACCTTAAAGAACGATTTTAAAAAGCTCTTATCAGCTTTTATATATCAATAGCAGACTTTATTGTAGAATTTTATAAAATCATTATGGTGACACCAAGGCTAAAGTGCGTTTGACTCTCCGAGAGCGGGCCTGGTTCGTTCGCCTCCATTTTCACTCCCCAAACGCCACCTCTGTTAAGAAGCCTAAACATTGTGTATTTTCAATGACTTCTAAACAAATATGACCTTGAAATACAAGGGCGGCTGCTCACTCAATGACTATTAAACAAATGTAGACTTGAAACAAAAGGTCAGCTACTCACTCATATAAACTTGCGTTGAACAGTTCTGTTTCGCACCACAAGCTCCAGATATTAAACCAATAGGCTTCACCCCGTATACTGACGTCCCTAGAGGGAAGCAATCAACTTATAGTGTTTATATTATAATTCAAATATATTACTCTTTTTAAAATATTTTTTTTTTAAAGTAAAGGTAATAGGAATGAAATTAAGAACATTTTCAAGGTATCTATGTATGGAGCTGTAATACTATTATGCTTTGCTGATGTGAGGAGTTACCGCTCTATAAGATCCCAAATACCATCTTACATTATTTGAATGCATGATAATACTCATTGCCATCAATTTAAAACAAATATTTTTTTTTTTTTTTTTAATTTTTAGGTAATGAATCCGTTAGAATCGAGTTTCTAATAAAAAAATACGTCCCAATAATAAAAAGAATTCGCAATCCCTTCCATCACCTAATAAGACTAACATAAATATTATAAGACTAATAAGAATAACAGAATATAATAAGATTAAGAGGCGTATGATAAGGCTATTATATTAGATTTCGGAGTGTGATAAGACGAAACAAGAGCATGAGGAGACTAGAAGGACTTTTGAATGTATTTAAAGCTTCTCTTGGGGGTTCTTATAAAAAAAAAAGATAAACAAATCTATAAATGTGCTTTCGCTAGAGGCGTATTCATTTATCAAGATTAGTGTATTTCAACCGTAGCTTCTGACAACATTTCCTTTCACAGTCAAAAGAAAATGTTCTATAAGTTGAGAATGAATGACCTGACAGCAATAGCACTAATGAATGGGGTGCATAATGGTTTGCAAGCAACATGCTAAAATACCTGAAGCCCAGACATCAAAACTATATTTCCCTAAACAAAAAAATAACTCAGTACCACAACCTGCTCAACAAGTCTTGCTACAGTCTTCACATCATAACACATATGTTATTTTGGGACAATGTTAGTCGTCGATTTGAAACTACACAACTTTTGGAAGTTCTTAAGAAGCTTTACCATAGCAAAGGCGACCGCCCAAAGCCCCCCCCCCCCCACACAAGGCTGAGGGCGTCCATGAAACTCGTCCCGTGTCCAATGTATCGCCACTGAGCATAGTCATTTAAGCATTATCTAAAAACTTATTTGCATCAAAAGAGTTTACTCTATGGATTGTTCCACCCCGAGTAGCCGGTAAACCTCGTACTTATTTATTAAAGAAGTATCCATAACTTTTTATTAAGCCAATGCACTTCTTATCATCTCATAGAAGTAAAGGAGTAGTACCACTTTCAGAGACCTTATGAGTCCTTATGATCTATGGGACAGATGGGGTAATGGTCATCTGTTTCTTTGGCACACGGTTAACGAGGGTGTCATGCGGCCAGCAAAACGACCGACCCCACTTTACTTTTCTCCAACTTATGTCAAGTACCCATTAGAGCTGGGTGGAATCAGAGGCGCCCTAAAAATCCCGAGAGTGAAGGTAGGGCCGACCTTTATTTTTCAATTTAAATGTAAGAAATAAAATCACCTGTAAAGTCTTCACTGCCGTGATGGTTACAGCGTTGTATCATAAATCCTTGTTCGCTGGTATGATAATGATAAAGAGAAATAATACAATAAAGTATATTAATTTCATATTTATATGCAAGAATACACAAGTTTGTCCAAACCAGAATTCGTTATGCATTTATAAATATTTTTCTCTTTAGAGCAAACGGTCTCCATAAAGACAGAAGATACTATTTTAAGCCTGCTTCATGTTTTAAAAGCTAAACAAGTTGCCAGTTGGAGTTTGGCATATTTTAATGAAAATTTAATATCAAGAAAAATATCGCTCAATAATGTAGAATATACTTCCATTTTTAGATATAAAAATATTAATTACCAATAATGTATTAACTAATATGTTAATTTTGAAATAGATTTATGTTTTGTTAGGAACAATTAATAATTGTTGAACGTTTCAACTTGATCCGAGAATGGGTATAGGAGAAATAACGCGTACAATTATTTAAGGGGACGAAACTCGACATATTTAACCATTTATGTGAATACTGAAAGATTGGTTTCCCTTGTTGATATAAAAAAAATAATTACTAACCAGTAATCTTTTGACAAACTGGTCACTTTTTTAAACTCTTGTATTGTCCACGCCAATGAACAATTGTGCAAAGTTTCAACTTGATTCATGAATGGGTGTAGGAGTAATACCGTGTTTAACCTAGTTACCAGACAAAAGACAGACAGACAGGGAGAGTTGATACAAGTTTTGTGAAACATAAACATTGTGTTTAAACCTGTTCAGAAGTAGGTCCATCAGGTCGTTATTTGTGTAATTTCGTCCGTTAGCTAGAATTGGTTGCGAAGCAAGTCCTGCGTTGACCAATCTGACAGAGACGGACGTGTTGTTGTAGCTTGCGACTATGATGAAGGATGGTTTCCCACTGAAGACACAACGAGTCTCTGAAGTATTTCATTGACTCAAAGCAGAGAGAAGTATTTCATTTACCCAAAGCAGAGAGAAGTATTTCATTTACTCAAAGCAGAGAGAAGTATTTCATTTACTCAAAGTAGAGAGAAGTATTTCATTTACTCAAAGCAGAGAGAAGTATTTCATTTACTCAAAGCAGAGAGAAGTATTTCATTTACTCAAAGCAGAGAGAAGTATTTCATTTACTCAAAGCAGAGAGAAGTATTTCATTTACTCAAAGCAGAGAGAAGTATTTCATTTACTCAAAGCAGAGAGAAGTATTTCATTTACTCAAAGCAGAGAGAAGTATTTCATTTACTCAAAGCAGAGAGAAGTATTTCATTTACCCAAAGCAGAGAGAAGTATTTCATTTACCCAAAGCAGAGAGAAGTATTTCATTTACTCAAAGCAGAGAGAAGTATTTCATTTACTCAAAGCAGAGAGAAGTATTTCATTTACTCAAAGCAGAGAGAAGTATTTCATTTACTCAAAGCAGAGAGAAGTATTTCATTTACTCAAAGCAGAGAGAAGTATTTCATTTACTCAAAGCAGAGAGAAGTATTTCATTTACTCAAAGCAGAGAGAAGTATTTCATTTACCCAAAGCAGAGAGAAGTATTTCATTTACCCAAAGCAGAGAGAAGTATTTCATTTACTCAAAGCAGAGAGAAGTATTTCATTTACTCAAAGCAGAGAGAAGTATTTCATTTACTCAAAGCAGAGAGAAGTATTTCATTTACTCAAAGCAGAGAGAAGTATTTCATTTACTCAAAGCAGAGAGAAGTATTTCATTTACTCAAAGCAGAGAGAAGTATTTCATTTACCCAAAGCAGAGAGAAGTATTTCATTTACTCAAAGCAGAGAGAAGTATTTCATTTACTCAAAGCAGAGAGAAGTATTTCATTTACTCAAAGCAGAGAGAAGTATTTCATTTACTCAAAGCAGAGAGAAGTATTTCATTTACTCAAAGCAGAGAGAAGTATTTCATTTACTCAAAGCAGAGAGAAGTATTTCATTTACTCAAAGCAGAGAGAAGTATTTCATTTACTCAAAGCAGAGAGAAGTATTTCATTTACTCAAAGCAGAGAGAAGTATTTCATTTACTCAAAGCAGAGAGAAGTATTTCATTTACTCAAAGCAGAGAGAAGTATTTCATTTACTCAAAGCAGAGAGAAGTATTTCATTTACTCAAAGCAGAGAGAAGTATTTCATTTACTCAAAGCAGAGAGAAGTATTTCATTTACTCAAAGCAGAGAGAAGTATTTCATTTACTCAAAGCAGAGAGAAGTATTTCATTTACTCAAAGCAGAGAGAAGTATTTCATTTACTCAAAGCAGAGAGAAGTATTTCATTTACTCAAAGCAGAGAGAAGTATTTCATTTACTCAAAGCAGAGAGAAGTATTTCATTTACTCAAAGCAGAGAGAAGTATTTCATTTACTCAAAGCAGAGAGAAGTATTTCATTTACTCAAAGCAGAGAGAAGTATTTCATTTACTCAAAGCAGAGAGAAGTATTTCATTTACTCAAAGCAGAGAGAAGTATTTCATTTACTCAAAGCAGAGAGAAGTATTTCATTTACTCAAAGCAGAGAGAAGTATTTCATTTACTCAAAGCAGAGAGAAGTATTTCATTTACTCAAAGCAGAGAGAAGTATTTCATTTACTCAAAGCAGAGAGAAGTATTTCATTTACTCAAAGCAGAGAGAAGTATTTCATTTACTCAAAGCAGAGAGAAGTATTTCATTTACTCAAAGCAGAGAGAAGTATTTCATTTACTCAAAGCAGAGAGAAGTATTTCATTTACTCAAAGCAGAGAGAAGTATTTCATTTACTCAAAGCAGAGAGAAGTATTTCATTTACTCAAAGCAGAGAGAAGTATTTCATTTACTCAAAGCAGAGAGAAGTATTTCATTTACTCAAAGCAGAGAGAAGTATTTCATTTACTCAAAGCAGAGAGAAGTATTTCATTTACTCAAAGCAGAGAGAAGTATTTCATTTACTCAAAGCAGAGAGAAGTATTTCATTTACTCAAAGCAGAGAGAAGTATTTCATTTACTCAAAGCAGAGAGAAGTATTTCATTTACTCAAAGCAGAGAGAAGTATTTCATTTACTCAAAGCAGAGAGAAGTATTTCATTTACTCAAAGCAGAGAGAAGTATTTCATTTACTCAAAGCAGAGAGAAGTATTTCATTTACTCAAAGCAGAGAGAAGTATTTCATTTACTCAAAGCAGAGAGAAGTATTTCATTTACTCAAAGCAGAGAGAAGTATTTCATTTACTCAAAGCAGAGAGAAGTATTTCATTTACTCAAAGCAGAGAGAAGTATTTCATTTACTCAAAGCAGAGAGAAGTATTTCATTTACTCAAAGCAGAGAGAAGTATTTCATTTACTCAAAGCAGAGAGAAGTATTTCATTTACTCAAAGCAGAGAGAAGTATTTCATTTACTCAAAGCAGAGAGAAGTATTTCATTTACTCAAAGCAGAGAGAAGTATTTCATTTACTCAAAGCAGAGAGAAGTATTTCATTTACTCAAAGCAGAGAGAAGTATTTCATTTACTCAAAGCAGAGAGAAGTATTTCATTTACTCAAAGCAGAGAGAAGTATTTCATTTACTCAAAGCAGAGAGAAGTATTTCATTTACTCAAAGCAGAGAGAAGTATTTCATTTACTCAAAGCAGAGAGAAGTATTTCATTTACTCAAAGCAGAGAGAAGTATTTCATTTACTCAAAGCAGAGAGAAGTATTTCATTTACTCAAAGCAGAGAGAAGTATTTCATTTACTCAAAGCAGAGAGAAGTATTTCATTTACTCAAAGCAGAGAGAAGTATTTCATTTACTCAAAGCAGAGAGAAGTATTTCATTTACTCAAAGCAGAGAGAAGTATTTCATTTACCCAAAGCAGAGAGAAGTATTTCATTTACCCAAAGCAGAGAGAAGTATTTCATTTACTCAAAGCAGAGAGAAGTATTTCATTTACTCAAAGCAGAGAGAAGTATTTCATTTACTCAAAGCAGAGAGAAGTATTTCATTTACTCAAAGCAGAGAGAAGTATTTCATTTACTCAAAGCAGAGAGAAGTATTTCATTTACTCAAAGCAGAGAGAAGTATTTCATTTACTCAAAGCAGAGAGAAGTATTTCATTTACTCAAAGCAGAGAGAAGCATTACTGACAATCTATACTATAAAGTTAATAAAATTAACCTTCAAATTTGAGTTTCAAAAGAATTTTTACATCAATTCATTCCTTATATCTGCGAATTTGGAAGTCCTGACGTACATTCTTTCATTAGACAAGACCGAAATGTTACACATCTCTCTATTCCTAGGTCTAATTCAACTCTAAGATGATAAAACTTCTCTTCGCAATTATAGTTTTAAACTTTAACACATGAACACACTAATTATAGTCCATTCGTTTCATATCTTAATCAAGTTAACCTTACAAAATGTGTTCTTCTAAAGCCTTTTTCGTACATTCGTTCTCTATAGCGGCGAAGTCGTGTTGACATATAGCTCTAGAGCTATTTTTATAGTTTCATTCATGAGTCGCCTACATCTAACAAGCGCTTTGTAAAAGCACTATGAATGGACAGGCAAGATGATGCCCTATATGGAGGATAACAAATATTAATACGCTTATAATGTGTATGTTCTTGTGTTAAAATATAAAACTATCTGGGGATATCAAATATTAATAAGCTTATTGATCCCTTCGATTCACTCTTATAATCTATAAATCTACATCTATTATAATAGTATCTAGACTCCAGATCTAGATTTAAATAGCCTATATATAGGCTTACCAGCAAATGTTTTTATTTAAAAAATGGATTTAGGTTGATGAGCTATTTGAATAGAAAAGCTTCTTTCGTACTATTTATACGTTCACATTTACTTTATACTTAGAACAATATTATTTTGTTTTAATGTTTCAAATAGACTATATCAGTAACTATAGCAGTGGCACGCAAATTAAGAGCAGCAAAGGAAAATCCAACAGCGCTCGGCAGCTACAGAGCATTGTCATATCTACAGTGTTTCTCAAAGCGTGGGTTCCCGGTGGCTATAAACTGTTAACTTGGTCTTGAAATTGCGAAACACCCTAGCGTTAGTAGCCAGGACTATCTAGCCCAGTGATTCCCAAAGTGGTCTATATAGACCCCCAGGGGTCTACGAAGACTTCCAAGGGGTCTACGAAAGTTAAAAAGGGAATCGGGGGTCTATGAGATGTTCACGGGGGTCTACGATAAAGAATCTTAATTCAGCATGTCGTGACTTTAATTTTGACAACTGGAATTTTTTTCATACACACATTTATGATTTGTACCTTAGAAAATCCTTAAAATTTTTATCCTGCTGATTGAATGAAAAATTGTTTTGTTTAATTTAATAACTATATTTAAATAGTGTAGTTTTGTCTAGTTATAACTTAAAAATAAATAAATGTAAACTGTACAGCGTTAAATATTTGAAATTGAACTTCATTACTTCCTTGTCAAACAAGCGAGTGTTAATGTGCCATTTTTTATGATGCTATGAAACCAATTAAGCTGGAGGATCATTTGAGATGATACCACCCTAATAAAAAGATAAAAGTTTGCAACACTCTAAGATAAAGTTCAGAATACACCCACAAAAACTCTCTTTGACATGACATTGAGAAAATGACTATAGTAAAATACTGAAAATCTACACATGATAGGTAAATTATTGATTTTACTAGCCATTGAAGAAATAGTAAAAACTCTTACACAAACTTATATCATTAAAAGAATTTCATGTTTGGGTTTTGTGACCGGTGTCTTGTTTTGGGCCTCTTGGTGAAGACTGCAATTTTGAAGGCATTGGCGGCATTCTCTGGTGACACTCCAAAAGGACAAATTTCAATGGTCCCAATTTTGAGCTTCCGGAACATATGTTTTCTCATTATGATGTGTACGGTTCTGATGTGAAAAATTTTAGGTGGTTCTATCGGGATAGTTTATAATAGGTGTCATCTTTCTTGTATATCGAATGAGAGCTTGTCCATTTCTCGTTTTTACAATTTACTATTAGTTTCTTCATTTCTTCCTGATAGAGTGCTATGTTCAAGTGTGTATTTGTTTTCTCACATTTGGCAAGTGTGTCAGCCTTCTATTTCCTTCTATTTTAACATTAGCGAACAGGTCACACAGTATGTTTTGTACAAAATCTTTTGGATGTTCCTTCAGATTATGTGGATAATTGCATCTAACCCAAATCTCCCGACGGGAGATGCGAGCAGGCAAGGTGACCACCGAACATCAGTCTAGGCATCATGAGTTGTTTCATTTAGGATACATCAGAGTTTGTCAGGCTTTGAATAACTATTTTTAATGTTGGTCAAGAAAAAATTTAACTGTTTGGCGAACTTGGCCGATTCGCTAGCATGGTATCTGTTAGCTCCACTGCTCCTATTTCTTCTCTGTGGTTAATATTTAAATTATTTTTTCTCCATTGGGACATTCAATGAGTATTCCAGCTCCTCCGTTTGTGGAGGCTTTCTGAGAACCATCCATGCAAACTCTGACTCATTGGTTGTTAGGGCAATGGATTTGTAGAAGAGTTCACTAAATTCTTGAGCTCTGTGGGAATATAGTCAGATTTTTCTTTCTTCTTATATAAGTCTTTGCAAACGACATATTTCTGCAAACAACAAATTTCTCTATACAGCTGGCTGAGTCAACCTTGTCTGGTAATGATGTATTTTTTTATTCAAATTATTATGGCTCAAGAAATCCACGAAAAACTGCTCTTTGTGAAAACTTTTACTGTGATACTTAAGGCATATTAATATTTAATGTTTTGAAGAACTACTTCATAAACCAACAAATCCCTATATGAAAAATAATCTCCGTAGTAACGGATGGTAAGCTTGCAAACCTTTAAAAAATGTGTATAGTGATAGTAACGATACATATTAACTGTTATATAATGGTTTAAATTTGAATATTGTTAATACATTTATTTTAAAAAATTAATTCAACTTAAAATGTAGGTTTAAAAAACTTTTTCACTACTCGTGTCACTGGTTAGAAATTATTTTAAACAAAATGTGTAATTTGAAATTGATGAATTTTCAAAAATTCAATATAACTTAAGCAGGGGGTCTACGGATAACCAAAAAAACATGACAAGGGGTCTACGAGACAAAAAAGTTTGGGAACCACTGATCTAGCCCATTCTTCACACTCGTACTCCCTACAAGTCTCCTAAAAAGTGGGGTGTTTCTCCTCTTGTAAGTTTTTCTCTTAGATGTAATCGTCGGCTACGTCTGAGAGTCCGAGCCACAAACCATTCTAATTTCTTTATTATCAACCCAGTATTTGAATGTCTTATAAGTTTTTTGTTAAATGCCTGCAATATAATTGTCACAAATTTATGAAAGTATTTTGTTTTCCCTAAGGCGAGATTTTTTTCTGGATACAATTCACCAAGTAAACATAAACTTTATATAACTTCATTCCCGAATGGATAGAAGCGAAAATATGTGCCAATGTGACGAGATGTCCACTATGAATTGTTGAACTATAATTTAACAAGAAAAATACTTTAAAAAAACAAAACAAGGCTTATACGAAGTGTAGGCCAAATTGTATTAATTCGTTTGGATCTGTTATTAAATTTGTAATAGATCTCAAGACTTACAAATAAATCTGTGCTGACTTGGAAATATTTTGTCGCAATTGTTTTTGTTTAGCACTATGTAATTAACGCTTTTAGTTTTTTCAATACGGTATGATCCTATAACTTATCTGGATCAGCTGGGAAAATTGGGGGGGGGGGGAGAAATTAAGATAATAGAGATATCTAGGTGAACCATCTCTCTATTTAATTCTCTTCATGGCTCAAGAGTTTGGGCACCAAGAAATGGAGAGATCACTCTTTTATTTCTGCAAGTCGGACGGACTAGAGTTACCCCACTTAATTTTAGAGGCGAAAAAAAGAAGGGGTGTGGGGAGAACAAGTAGTCACTAAATTGCAGGGCCGGACTTAACCATTGTGACCAAGAAGTCATGTATTCTCCCGTCACTAAATAGCAGGGCCGGATTTAACCGTTGTGGGGCCCAATGCGAAACGGATTTCGCGGGGCCCAGTTTGGGTAGAGATACGGATTATAAGTGAAAATTAAGAGTTTGTATTAGAAAATATATTCATTCTTTACTACGCACAGAATTACTACATGAGCCTTGCGTCCAGCGAAGTCCTACAGTATATCATAACAATTCTGTTTCCTACATAGATCAGGGGTATTGCACAATGCCGGTTTTTGTTTTAAATCACGTGTAGGATTGGCATTTTCCATATTGAATGACACCCCAAAATGACAATTTTTGTTTATATATTTCAGGAGATTTGTATGAGTTTTCTAAAGGTTTTAATAATTTTCGGAGATTTCTAGGAACTCCTGGTAAATCAGGAGGCCGCGGGAAATCAGTTTTAAGTTATAAAATGGTTTAATTTAATAATTTATACACCTAGAATTAGCGCAGGTCCTATGAAAGTGCGGGGCTCACTCCGGTCACATAGGTTGCAGTGACATAAGGCCGGTCCTGCAAAATAGCGGAGTATGCTACGTCGCCGTTCGACTAGTACCATTTAAAACAAATAGGGGTAACGACCTGAAGGGGACATATTAACCACTCTGCTAGTAAGACGCCTATGAAAATATTAGATTGTATAGTTATGTATTGTTCTTTTTTAACTTACTTTAAAGCGAGGCCTATAAAGGGGACTAATTCAGCTTAAACCACTACTTCAGTTAAGTACAATTTCTTTCCCTTCTTCGAGATATCAAACAAAATAATTAATTACCAATAGTTAATTAAATATTTTTTTTTACTTTATTCTTCTGTTATTAGGTAAAGTAAATAATTTTGCAAAACAATTTCACTTTGATCCGAGATTGGGTGTCAAAGAAATAACATGTACAAACTATTTTACCAGACAGACAGACAGAGTTAGTTAATATGAGGCTTTGTAAAAACAACTATGTAATCCACCGACAACGTACGCTGGGGTAATGACGTAGTAGTTGTGGCCGAACCGAGACACCGGAAACAGCAACATTATGTCCAGGACGAGGCCTGATGACAAGATTGAAACAGTGGCACCGAAGTTAGCCGAACTCTCCAACACGAAGGTCCAGATAGGATAAGTGTAGTTTTGCCTGTATGATTAGATTGAAACATAGTCAAGGTATTATAATTGACAAAATAATTAGCGTACCAAAATAACGCTTTCGAAAAAAAAAATGCTGCAAATAGGAGTATCGTTAAATATAATTTCTGGGATAATGTAAAAAAAATTAAAAACTTTTTTTTCGATTTTTTAAAATTGTTTCGAATGTTTCCTCAGAATAGAAAATGATTGCATCCCGGACCTCCAGTAGAACGGTGGGGATTGACGGCGGGAAAGATTCGAAGCCGGGACCATTAAGACGACATTCTATACCACACGACCAGGCAGCCATCATAACATTGAGAAACTAAAAATAGGCGCCATCGTCAAAATTCAATGTGAATTATAGGCACTATCTTGATTTTCTTACTGTCTACCCCTCTTTTTCCCCAAAGACTAAATTAATGACCTTATGGCTCATACGATTTATTCCTGGGCATTTCTAGGGTTGGTATTATCCAGTGAGGTCAGTACCCCTTGAACCTCTTAGCCGCGCCACTGGGCACGAAGCAAAAAAAGTTTTTAGTTTAAATGGCTTTGGATGTTTCTTCAGTTTGTTTGATATTTGTCACACTGTCACAATATAGGCCATGTCGTGCCCATAATTCCTTCAGAATTGAAGATTTTTACAACCTAGCCCAAAAGTCCCGCAGGACTGCGAGAGGTGGCGGCGGGCAGTGTTTGAACCCGTGACCATCGAAATGACAGTCTACAGGGCATGTCATGTGCCCAGGCAGCCCTTCAAACATACCTGTGAGTTTGTTTGATTTGACAATAGTTTGGTTGAGATCTCGTCACAGTTACATTACACACTTCTTTGCGGGGAAAGCGGGACACAAAGAGGAGAATCCTGCCAGGCACTGCTGAGGACGTGTACAGTTGTACAGAGAGTGAGACTTTGTTCAGGTAAGGAACTTGAAAGATGAAGTATCTGCCCATTTGTCCAGAACCGTCTGAAATAAAAACCATCTTCTAAGCACTGTCTAAAAGATGTAGTCTTAGCTAAGCACAATCTTAAAGAGTACGTATCAGCTAAGTACAATCTTAAAGAGGAAGTATCAGCTTAGTACAATCTTAAAGAGGAAGTATCAGCTAATCACAATCTTAAAGAGGAATTATCAGCTAAGCACAATCTTAAAGAGGAAGTATCAGCTAAGCACAATCTTAAAGAGGAAGTATCAGCTTAGCACAATCTTAAAGAGGAAGTACCAGCTAAGCACAATCTTAAAGAGGAAGTATCAGCTAAGCACAATCTTAAAGAGGAAGTATCAGCTAAGTACAATCTTAAAGAGGACGTATCAGCTTTACTCAATCACAAAGAGGAAGTATCAGCTAAGCACAATCTTAAAGAGGAAGTACCAGCTAAGCACAATCTTAAAGAGGAAGTATCAGCTAAGCACAATCTTAAAGAGGAAGTATCAGCTTAGCACAATCTTAAAGAGGAAGTATCAGCTAAACACAATCTTAAAGAGGAAGTATCATCTAAGCACAATCTTAAAGAGGAAGTATCAGCTAAGTACAAGTACAATCTTAAAGAGATAGTTTCAGCTAAGACTGTCTAAAAGAGAAAGTATCAGCTG
This sequence comes from Biomphalaria glabrata, assembly GCF_947242115.1. Lineage (NCBI taxonomy): Eukaryota > Metazoa > Mollusca > Gastropoda > Planorbidae > Biomphalaria > Biomphalaria glabrata. The sequence goes on from NC_074728.1 coordinate 11,432,712, forward strand.
TCTAAAGGATGTAATTATCAGCTTGTTTAAAAGATTATGTATATGTAGCACGTTCACATTTTAAAAATGTGTTGTTTTTTTCAAGTTCCCTGCGATGTAAATAACTTAAAGTTAAGACATTTGTATGTCTGGTGTGAAGAAGATATAATTCAGTAAAACTATATAATATATGCTACGTTAGACAATGTGTATACTTATGTACATGTCTGAAATAGAAACAAAGGATTGAATGGACATGGCGAGATGGAAAGGAAACAATTAGTACGCCTAAATATTTGTTCTAGCAAAGGGTACAAGATTACTTTTTTCTGTCCCTTTTTTTCTCTTGATTGCTTAATTTCGTCATTATGTCATAGGAATGTGTTAGTGTGTATGTGTGTGTGTGTGTGTCATGCGCTAAATGAATGCATTATTGTATTTAGTCTACAAATGTATTTATATAAATGTTTTATGATGTTACGACTTTTAAAACCCCAGGAGCTTTCCTGATCATAGGATGACATTTCTAAAGTCAGCTCTGTTCGCTTGACCCGCCAAGCAATTGTTTCTAGCTTATAGGCGTCCTTCCTCGCTTTGGTGTTACGCTTTGAATGCGGCTTCTGAATGTCACGTGATTAACAGACACTTAAATTTAACAGCGCATTTTTTTTGGTACTTACAAGAGGCCACGAAGAGGCAGCACAGCAAATAGACATGTACTGTAGACATCTGTGTACTTGAAATCAATTAGGAATGCTCCTTAAGTCCATTGTCTGATCCAGAAACTATAGACCTAGAACAAGTCTAAATTCAAGTTTAGATCTAGCGCTAGGGTAGGGATATAACGTTTCTCTTTGCCTAAAAAATGCAGATCTTACATGTTAAAATCATTAGAAAAAAGATCCTTATTTAGACTCTTAACATTTTAGATCTAGATTATTAATCATTAGTTCAATTTAGATCTGGCCTAGTAGAAGTAGCTCTAGATATAACATATTTTTTTTTAAAGTCATGGAACGTGCTGCCTGAATCATCCAAAGTAACCCATTGCGAAAAAGACTTTAAGTCTCTGTTAACATGCACGAATAGATCAGCACATAATCTAGATATGTATAGCTGTCTTCTCTTGTAAAGGAACGTCTTTGAGTTTATAAGATATAATGTTGTAGAATATTAATGATAGTCTTAGATTCTAGTTTTTAATGCATACAATAATTTATTAGGCAGGATTACATAATAAATAACTGTTAATAAATATGTTCTGCTGGAGGCAGGTGTGGACAGTATAGAAGCACTAATTACCATTCGACAGCTGCACTGGGTCGGACACCTATCCCGCATGGGAGATGACCGAATGCCAAAGGCGATCTTCTTTTAGCGAGCCTAAAGAAGCTGTCAAAGGTTAAATGGTGTAATGTTGAGGAATGCGAATGTCGTGGAATGCTGGATTCGTGCTTCCTGTGTTCGTGTTACACTTGACACGTAACCAGCACAAATGGTAGAGATTGAATGAGTCCAATTTCGGCAGACAAGATATAACATTTATTTAATAAAACAATATGTTGCACACTTCATGGTAGTCACAAAAATGATCCAATGCATAGAATACAGTCGCGTCCGCATAACAGCGGTTCTATACATAACCAATATACTAAATCTTATTAAATCACGTCCGCATCACAGCGGGTAACAATAAACTTCAAAGTTACTACTTGACTCTCAAATCCAGAGAAAAACTATCAAAATACTGGCTTCAGCTGTTCAAAATATACAACTTAACTCAAAGTTACTACTGCGCTCTCTAAGTCACTACTGTCCGCACCGGACCAAAAGATACTACTGACTGCCTTAAAATATAAAAGCTATAATTATTATTATAGTCATGTGAAACACTGCACTCATCCATGATTTTTGGAATCGAAAACATGTCCATTATTATAACAATTATCTATTTACTTTTTTAAAAATCAGTGAAGATTACCTGATACAAGAATATAGACGTAGATCTAGATTCTAACATTATTAACCTTTCAATGGATGCAGTTTAGAAAAATCCTTTTTTCCTGTATATTTAGATCTTGATTTCATGTTCATACTTGAATTATTTTGGTGTGGAAAATTGCACACTTTAAAAATGTTAACTGTGTTGTTTTTTTAAAAAAGCAAACATTCTATACCAGTGATGCTCAACTTTAATCGGACGGCGGGCCATTTTTATTTCCGACACTCGTGTTGCGCCTTGCGGGCCACATCAAAAAAAAAAAAAGACAATGAACCATTTGCATGAGAAACCCGTGACTCTAGTAGTTACATTAATTAATGAGAGATTTATCCTAAACCAACTCATAAATATCTGGATGCACAATATGAGCACTGATTCTATAATGATCGTAGAGACGATTACATTACTTGGGTTTCGGAAGATTCATCACTGAAAAGGTTCCTCCTCACAAATAGGGGCTGGTAATTTGTGTGGTAATTTTTGTGATCATCATTAAAGTTTGTTTTCGGAGATTTAGAAAAGTTTCTGCAATCAACACGGAGTAGAAATCAATTGTCTGCATCACTTCAAATTTGACAAGCAGGGTTAGGGTTAGCTTTGTAAGTCAACCACTTCCAGTTGCAGCTCTGTCTGGGCACTTGACTCATTGGCCGAAGATGGATTTTCGAAACGAAGAATATTGTTCCATCCGAAAAAGATTATCCTCACATGGTCCAGACTGAACAGCTTGCCACATAGATTTTGTTGGTGAATAATTTAATGAAGCCACAGAGCCTCGGTTCGATTTGATCCTAACCCAACTTTTTTACTAACACTTGCTGTCAACCATACCAGTGGCACCATCAATAGCCACTTCCACTAATTTCTCCCAAGAAAGAGAAAGATCCCCTGTGTTGGTCGAAACTAACTTGACAGGACTTCCCGCCAGTAAATGTCCCGTGCATGCTCCTCGTAGCTACTAACTTCTTTGATTTCAAAAATTGCTTTTTGTACAGCGAATAAACACCAAGATTTTGGGCTTTATTAGATTAGTCAGTGGTAACAGAAAACATTTCGAAATCTGGTTTGTCTGTTAGTTTTGAATGGAGATTTTTACCCATATCGTTCACTCGCCTTGTAATTATGATGAGAAAGGCAACAGTATTCTTCTTTTCACGAATCATTTCTTCCATCATTACTGACAAGCACTTTTTGATGCATTCGCTGTCGGGCTGTCGGAAAATGTCTTCATGTCTCTAATCGCAATGTGAACAACTCTGAAGTTAGCCTTAGAGCCGACTCATTGTTTGGTAAATATTCTCATAAATCTTCCACCCCAGGTGTATTCACAATCGCGTCTGAAACCAAGAATGCCGCCTGTATTGATATGTTTAGTTTCACAAAGCTGTTTAATAGTATGTTCTTTAAAAAGAGCCACTCTTTAAAAAAAGGATAATTATTGGTGCCAATCTATTTACCCTAACGTGGGGAAAGATTTTTTTCAGTCTTTTTTTTTTTTTTTGAAAGGGAATTTTCAACACTTAGTGCTAACGCTTCGGCGGGCCGGATCGAATCATATCGCGGGCCGGATGTGGCCCGCGGGCCGTATTTCGGGCATCACTGTTTTACACGAAGTAATGAAATCATAACGAAACATAAATATTATTATTGACACACAATATTTATTTATAGAACTCAACAATTGAAATTTTGTATGCCGAGTTTGAAAAACAAGATCTGTATCAGGAATTGAACCCAGTGTCGTCAGAACAATATACTATTAACAGATAATCATTTGACCAACTCAACTCTATCATGGCCAGCCTTAGGCATATGCAGCCGCCTAGGGCCACAGATTGGTGGGGGCCTCGCACAGCATGGGCGTAGCCGGGGTGGGGGGTTTGGGGTTCAAACCCTCCCCGAAATTAAATCCCCCCCCCCTTCCCGGTGGGATCGGAATTCAGTAATTGATTTTTTGCTTTGATTTTATTTATTTTGGGTGACATTTTATACTATACCATCACTTGCCTCAGCGCAGCCAAGGGGTTTTGAGTTTAAAACCTCTATCAGGGTTTTTTTTTGCAGTTAAATTCCTCTCTTCTAATAACAAAACAAAACAAAAAAAAAAAAGGAAACGACTATCCCCAAATTCCAAGAGCACAGTTAAGGAAGATTTTGATTTTATAACCCCCTATTATAACCCCCTTATTATAACCCCCTATTCAATATAAAAAAAGCAAATTACACACTCAAAATTCTATGAGCGTAGCCTATGGGTTTTGAGTTGAACCCCTCCCCCTAAAAAATATCTCTTCAATATAAAAAAAAAGCAAATTACGCACTCAAAATGTTATGAGCGTAGGTAAATGGGTTTCGACTCAGTTTTTAGTTTAAACCCCTTTTAGTTGGGTTTGAAGGTAAAAAATAACTCTTTAATATTAAAAACAAAGCAAATTATACACTCAAAATTCTATGAGTGTAGTCAAAGGAGTTTTGAGTTTAAACTCCCCTCCAGTGGAGTTTAAAGCTAAAAAAAATAACTATTCAATATAAAAAAACGCACTCAAAATGCCATGAGAGTTGCCAAAAGGGGATTTGAGTTTAAACCCCCTTTCAGCGGGGTTTGATGCTAAAACAATACCTCTTTAATAAAAAAAAAAGCAAATTACACACAAAAATTATTTGAGCGAGGCCAAGCCAATTGGGGGAAGGGGGTTGAGTTTAAACCCCTCTCCTAATTTTACTTTTCTTAAAAGTTTAAAACCCCTCCAGATGGTTTTGAGTTAAAAAAAAATAATTCTAAAGCAAACTACAGTTACCAAATACTATGGGGTTTTGAATTTAAAAAAACAAAACAACTCCAGAGATTTTTTAGTTTAAAATCCACAACAGATGATTTTGACGATAAAACTTCCCTTTTCGATATAAAATCTAAAGCAAACTACAGTCACCTAATTCCAAGAGCATATTCAAGAGAGTTTACACATTTCTACCAGTGGCGAGGCTCCATTAATAAAGTGCTTTGAAAAGTCATCTGTCGAAATTGACTAACACTAAATGTGGCTCAACAAAGATGGCTGAGATAGATTTTAGGAGTCAGTTATAGAGATCGGGTCTAAATCATGGTAATCCTATGCTGAATAGGGAGTCGACCCCTTAGTAAGGTTGTGACAGAGCGTCGCATGAGGTTTGCGGGACATTGTTACGGTCGTAGCGCAGCACGGTGTGCATGAATAATGGTGCGAATTTGTGTAATGAATGGAAAGGATGTTGAAAAGGGGAAGCCGGGAGTAATTGACAGGAAGAGGAATGAAATGTTCGGATTTACATAACTTGTTGTAATATTAAAGTATTTATAGAGTAATAACCTGAGAGTCTATTATTATTTCGAAGAGTCTTGTGTCGTAACAGACATGTTCTCCGACAAAATGAATTACGCATACTTAAGGGTTGCGATGACATCCTAGTATAACTTGGTGCCAGTAAGGCAGTGAGAATAGCATTTGAGGATTTGAAATAAAACTTTTTAATAGCAGGAAATTTACTGTAGATACCTCAGAACATTCATTTTGTTGGCTTTCAATACCAGAAATAGTGCTTGGCAGCGGGGCTTCGCCCTGCGCTGGGGGAGCTCCATGCACTCCCCCAGATCCCATTGCTGTCAATGGCGGGGAGTCTACAATTTTCCCACTAACTCCAGGAAGAAACATTGTAGGGCATAATAAACATCTTTCAAAAGAATGAAGGGTCAAAATGTAATAAAGATCATGTACACACACACACACACATACATGATATAATTTTTTTTTCTCGGGGGGGGGGAAGAAAACAAATCCCCCCAACCCCCCCCCCGAAAAAAAAATCCTGGCTACGCCCATGTCGCACAGGACCCTAAACAATTTTTTTCTAGAGAAGAAATATCGAAACTTATTGCTTCTGCTGGAGTACACTAGGTTTTAAATTGAATTCGTAATTTTAGTTTTTCGCTGTTTATTGTTTTTTTTTTTTCTATTTCATTTGGGGACACCAAATTCACTTAGCCTAGGACCTGCAATTATCTAAGGCCGGCCCTGTCTCTATCTTACCTTTGCATTTTGCATTTACAAATAAGTCGTGTCGTACCAAAGGTGCCAGGTGCCCGGGACAGCAATCCTGCTGGACGACCTTCGGGTTCACCCCCCCCCCTTTCTCAAAACTGTACGTAATCCATATGTGCATAAGAACAGAAATCAGTAAGCGAGACAAAACGTACATATAAAATCATTTCCTATGCAACTAATTAGATAGTTGCGACAGAGGAGGCTTGAGCCCTGATTTCAAGTTCAAGTCGTACTTTAAAAATTCAACATTGTTGAAGAGCTATTGGACTTACTACCATGAAAGGAACGACGACTGGACGCGACGTGTTTCAAGAACTGGAAGCTTGTATTGACAGGTGTAGACTACCGTGGGAAAAATTTGTTTCAGTGCCTACGAACGGTACACCAGCTATGTGTTCAGAGAAGGTTGGTATTGTTGGATTAATGGTATAGAAACGGAATCAGCTCAGCTTAGCGGGACCTTTTGCAGCCATACACTGCATTCTGCACCAAAAAGCACTCTGTGGCAAAAGTCTACAAATGAAGAACGTGATGGATGTTGTCGTGAAGACGGTGAACTTCATACGTGCACGGGGTCTCAACCACAGACAGTTTGTGTCATTTCTAGCTGATTTAGAAACGGAAGTCAGATGGTTGAGTCGTGGAAAAGTGCTGCAGAGATTTTTTGAACTGAGACGGGAAATAGCATTGTTCATGGCAATGAAAGACGGAGACATACCTCAGCTCAGTGACCCAATAGCATTGTTCATAGCAATGAAAGACAGAGACATACCTCAGCTCAGTGACCCAATAGCATTGTTCATGGCAATGAAAGACAGAGACATACCTCAGCTCAGTGACCCAATAGCATTGTTCATGGCAATGAAAGACAGAGACATACCTCAGCTCAGTGACCCAATAGCATTGTTCATGGCAATGAAAGACGGAGACATACCTCAGCTCAGTGACCCAATAGCATTGTTCATGGCAATGAAAGACGGAGACATACCTCAGCTCAGTGACCCAATAGCATTGTTCATGGCAATGAAAGACAGAGACATACCTCAGCTCAGTGACCTAACGTTTTGTCGGATCTTTCTTACTGACGTCACGCAACATCTCAATGCAATCAATTCACAAATACAGGGCACAAAGCAGCTGATTACCGTGATGTTTGATTCATTCAGATGCAAGCTTACTTTGTGGGCCACTCAGCTGGCAGATGGAAACCTGGCTCATTTCTCTTTTCTACAGAGCATAACGGTTGAACTACAGCGCCTGAAAGACAACGTAGACATCCTCTTCAGACTACTTGAAGATTTTGAACACCGCTTTCAGCAATTCACTGCTCTCGAGCCACAGTTTTTCCTTGTTGCCACTCCGTTCGCAGTTGACGTGAAAAACGTTCCAGAGGAAGTCCAGATGAAACTACTGGACCTGCAGTGTGACACTGTTCTGAAGCAAAAATACGCTGATGTTGGCGTTTCAGATTTCTACCAGTTTCATCCCAGAGAGAAGTTTCCAAACTTATTTTGCGCAGCTGCTAGAATTCTTGCGATGTTTGGGAGTACGTACGTTTGCGAACAGTTTTTCTCCAGAATGAAGATCAACAAAACAGCATTACGATCAAGACTGACTGATGAGCATCTGAGACCAACCTTGCGGCTTGCCACTACACGCGACTTCAGGCCTAATGTCGATGGTCTGGTCTTTGCCAAACGCTCTCAGCTGAGTGGACAGAAACATGAGTGACGAGCCATCTGCAGTAGGCCTAGAAATTATAGTTGTTTTTTTTTTTGGGGGGGACTACAGTTTCTGCTTTTTTTATTAGTGACAGAGGCAACGTCAACTTATTTTAGTAAACTAAACTGCCTGTGCATGTAAAAACTACAATAAATGTAATTAATAATTATATAAAAACTTTATTTTAGCATTTAACTGCAGTGACAGTAGTGTTTGTAAAATTTAATGAAAAAACATTTTCTTTTCGTGGTGTGGCCCGCTGACTGATTGTTACTTTCCACTGTGGCCCACATGCTGATATGAGTTTGAGACCCCTGATCTAAAACAAGTTCATTCATATATTCACTTGCGATTTTTTAATATATATAAGCTTAGCATTATTTTGGACCAATGTCTCTGTCAAGGCTTCTGTAATATACATGTGTGTACTTCAATGCTGAATACTAAATATACCCAAGTCCTGGGCAATACCGTAACGACACATATTACGACAGAATAAAGATTCAGAATGCCAATTCACAGACATATAACATGTTTATTGCGTCCGTTGTAATATACTACAGGCTCAGTTCTGACAAATGAAATATCCAGTATCAATTACAATATAACAGGTCAATATCCCGTAGACTGAATAATAACTATACACAAAAATAATTGAGTCTACATTTCAACTCTATCTATAAACAAAATTCCAACTGTACTGGACTAGGAACAAAACCACACTACTTTATTATGAGTTACATTCCATTCAAAAACACATCTCAAAAAGTAAAACAATGCAAAACAAAAACAGTTTTGAAGTCAACCACCTGAATTGCCCCCAATTTCCTCTACAGTTAACAGGAGACCCAGCCTCATAAGGCCTGATTCTGCGGCCTGAATAGAGAAATTAGGTATAGACATCATGAAAAAACGACCCCTTAGCTCAAGAAAACAATAGGAAACTAAAACAGATACAAAATAGGCAGTGAGATTTATAGCAAACGAATATTAACAATTGATTACATGTAACAACTTTTTAGAAACACCTTTTTAAAAATCATTTAAAGTTTTAAAATAACTACACTTTTTATTTCTACAATTATTTTATGTGTGAAATTGTGTATCGGAAAATGCCGGGTACTTGAAATAAGCTAGTCCTTAAAAAAATACACATATCTTTGTAAAAGTCTCACCAAATAAAGTACTGAAAATGTGTAATTTCACACGCTTGTTTCAGGTCTTTTATTTTTATTGTCACGATCGGGTTTGATCCCAACCTGGGCCGCCACGATGTTTGTGGCCGCCTGCGTGCGAAATTTAAAAATGCAGCCCCCCCCCCCTCCTTTTTTTTCTAGATAAAAAATGTATTTAGTCCCAAGTTCAGCCCGACAGTCACACCATACACACCCAGTTGTACATAAACTAATAAACGAGGTGTATGATGATTTATAATTAAAATTATTAATTTAATTTAATGATATGTATACAATGTAAATGATATATGATCAATGATAATGATAACAAATATAACTGCATATAGTATGGTGTGAGAAATTACTAACTCATAGTCTAGTTCGAATTAATGTTTTAACTACAATGATAACCACCCTATAATATGGTCCATCAGCATTGTTCTCACAATAGTTCATTCCAAGACAACGATTCTGTAATACAAGTCGATCTATCTTCAACCGATATCAAAGTTCAGAGTATCAAGACAACTCTCAACGTCACAATATACACCAAGTCTGTATACAGAAACCCGCAATCAGAAATCTGGAACCTCAGACTCGAACTTCAGTCCCGAAACTTGAGACGAAAACCTCAGACAGACAAACTGAGATGAAAACCTCAGTCCTGTAACCTAAAACTGAGATCTCACTCCTGAAACCTGAGACCCTATAGAAAGATAAAGAACAAATTCTTCTAATCTTCTAATCTATATACAAAAAAATACGAATACGATCGAATCCAAATAAAAATAACTATACAATGTGAAATAAAACTCACCCTAAACAGGGGTCAAGATAATCCTTTAAGAATATCTACCAAGGCCAACGATAACGCTATCCAATACCATAAGCACAGGGAGAACTTCACGAGCAGAACAGAAGCCTGCTTCAGTCTAGTAACATGGCGTGAAATACACCAGACGATCTAAGACAATTTACGTCATAAAAAATTATGACGAAGCGACAAGGGGAGATCACCTACTACACCAGTAAATAAAATAAATGCAAATGACGTCATTGTGACTTAAAGAGGATTCATGAACCAATATGATCAGTTCACATGACCTAGTAGCGGGTAAAGCTAAAAATATTCAATTAGAATTATAGCTAGATTTAGATATTTTAGGTCAACAGATCAGTTTTAAAAGTGTGCTGGCACGTTCGTCAAGAGGTGTAACTGGACCCTTCTTGTACTGCCTAGGTTATTAGGTATAACCTCCAGATATACAATTAAACTAATGTGTGCAACAAAAGACTTTACAAAGTCGCAGGTAAACATATATACAAAGTTTATTTACATGAGTAAAATAAATGTGAAAATAATTGGCCATCAACTCACAGGCCGACACAACGCTAAGTAGACAGAAGATACTCAAAAATAGTATGGCACACAGCCCTAGTCATATGTTACAACTATGTAAATAAATGGCCATCAACTCACTGGCCTTGTCATTAGATGAAATGGATGAAAGCGGAGCTCTTAGAATGTAAACATATTTACTATGCAATTACATAGATAACTGCGACAAATATGACAATTTAAAAGATTCTAGTTTGGTGATTGGTCTATAGATCCAGACCTAGAAGACGGTGCGCAAAATGTTCCTGAAAATGTATTGACTTATTCCCCTTGCTAATGGAGACATGCGGGACTACATCCTGACATATGCTTCAGATAAGGCTTGTCTAAACCGCCAGACCAAATTGAATTATTAGATTATATTTCAAAAAGGTTATAACGGTTATAAAAAGTTATAACGGTCAAACCAGACTTTTGCAACGCGTGGCCAATTAGCTAATAATTCTTTTCATAAAAATAAAAATAAACTGTCTAAATCGTTCGAGCCGTTTTCGAGAGCCGAATTCACCCAAGTTTTTTTTTCCGAATTTTTCTAAAAAAAAAATTTTATAAAAAAAATGTGACTGAACTCCGGGCACCAAACGGCCATTGCCAAAACGCGTCTTAAACAAAAGTCGCTTAACTATTGAAGTCTAGAAACGAACGTACAAAAGAACACAAGCAGCTATTTGTATTTTTTCAAAACGTTGTTTAATGCACATCAAATTCAAACTCTTCCTAATTGTTACCATAAAAGTAGATTCCAGAACTAGGCTAACCGAATCTCAAAGACTTTTGTATGTTGATTCATATTGCTGGCTACTGGGCAGTTTTAAAAAGTCAACATTTTAAAAGTCAACATTTGAAAAGTCACACAAAACGTTTATAAAAAAAAAAAAGGTTTAAACTTGTATTTAACTTTTCCCAATTGAAATCGATGTCCCAGATTTAGAAGAGTGTCTGCAGTCGTCCCATCTCAGAAAAGAAATGTTGTTTTTTAGTAATGTGCTGAAATTTTCAGAAGAAAACAAAATATTCGAATGAGATGCATTGACTGAGTTTAAATATCAAGAAAAACAAAAATAATTTAAAAAAAAAAAAGACATTAGTGCCCTTATACAACTTATATAGCGATTTTTTTCTCTTATTAATGAACTAATGAATGTTAAATTAAAAAAAACAATGGAATATTTTTTACACCCACGTTTAAGGTTTTTGTTGACACGAAGTTACGAATTGAAAAGAGCTATTGTAAAGTCCTAATTAGTAGCATGTCAAAGTCAATAGTACATCGGTTCCCAACCATAACTTGCTCCGAAACCATTTTATTCGAATACAGATTTTTTTTTTTTACATTACCACTATTGAACTCGCACCAAAACTTCTGGTTCGAGGGGCTCAAATCTGGGGCGGGGGGGGGGAAGAATATCGAAAACGGCTCTAACGCTTTTTCCTAGAAATTTAACAGTTGTTGTTTATCGTTGGGAAAAGAATTACTAGCTCGTTGGCCACACTAGGAAAACTTTTTGTAAATGCTTTTAAAAAGCGAATACGGTAAATAATTCACCCAGATATCCCTCCCCCCCCCATTGTCCCAACTTGTCCAGAAAAGGGATAGGATCATAAAGTATTGAGAAAGCTAAAAGCATGAAAAAGCGCAAAAGAAAAACGATTGAAAAACTTATTTCAAATTGTAGAGATGTATTGTTGTAGCTCTAACATCCCTAGCCTAGATATAGTAAAAATGTAATTACTTTACTGATCCTAACTAATTAATACAATTACACTTGGTATAAGCTTTTTTGTTTTGTTTTGTTTTTAAGCATTTATTTTGTATCTCACTCGGAGAGGGATGGAACAAATAGCCCGTTGACAAAGTCAGAAATGTCCGGAAGGGGCCGTCTTAGAAGAGCAATAGGAATGACTGCCCTTTCACGGAGTTGTGGTGGTTACAGTATAGGAAGATGAGGCGAATTCTCCATGGTTAGAGCTGCCTTCGGCTGCTTATACCGAGCAGGACCCGTTCCGAGGGCGCGGTGTGCGTATACAAGCTTCGATACCATCTCTTGGTCTTTGGTCGTTACTGTTTGGAAACCTCAGAAGGGACTAAGGGTTGAGGAGCTCCCTGTCCATGCTTTTTGATGTATAAAATCCAGTAATCAATCGGGATAATGGCGCCTTCGTGCTGATTCCCTAAAGGAGTTAATCAAAGGTTATAGATTAACGCGATGGCTGAGTGATAAAGCTTCCGAACTGGAGGTCCTGAGGCCGAATCGTGGTAGATATTGGAATTTTTAATTTCGGGATCTTTGGACGCCTCTGAAACCTGAGTCCACCCAGCTCTAATGGAAACCTGAAATTAGTTAGGGAAAGAAAAGGCAGTTGTTCATTTTGCTGGTCACATGACACCCTCATTAACATTGGGCCACAGAAACAGTTGACCTTTACATCATCTGCCATAAAGATCGCATGGTTTGAAAGGGAAACTTTTTGTTTTACTTTACCGAGTAACGCGTAGGAAAACTTCAACTAATACAAATATGAATGTATTAAGCAGCATGTAACATAGAATCGTATACTCACCAGGCTCCTACTAGACATAACAAACCAAGGATGGGAGAGATAATAAAAGGTACCAATATAGTCATAAGTAATTTTCCTCCTGATTGAAATAAAAAAACAAACAAGCAAAATATAAAAACACTAGTCGACCCACGGCGTAGCATACGCCGTTATTTTAAATGGCCGGCCTTAGGCCAATGCAACCTATGCGACTGCAGTGGGCCCCGCACTTTTAAATTATTAAATTAAAACATTTTATAACTTAAAAACAGAATTACCGGTGCCACCTGATTTACCAGGAGCTCCTGGAAATCTCCTGAAATTGCAAAATATATGAAAAAGTCATGGAAATCTTCGGAACTTATTAAAATCTTTTGAAGACTTAAAAAAAATAAAATTCCTGAAATATATAGACAAAAATTGTCATTTTGGGGTATCATTCAAAATGGAAAACGCCAATCCTACGCACGATGAAATAAAAAACGGCATTATGCATTGGCAACACAATTTTTATGATATACTGCATGGCTTCACTAGACGCAAGGCTCGTAAAGTAATTCTGTAGGTAGTAAAGAATGAATAAAATGCAAATACGAATTTATTTTCTTATACAAATTCTTAATTTTCACTTATTTTCCGTATCTCTACCCAAACTTGTCCTCGCGAAGCCCGTTTCACATAGAGACCCACAACGGTCGAGACCGACCCTGCTATTTAGTGACGGGTGAATACAGAGTAGATTACTTCCCCCCCCCCCTCTTTTTTTTTTCGCCGCTAAAGTTACGTGGGGTAGAGATTATCACAATGGTTAAGTTCGGCCCTACTATTGAGTGACGCTGAATACTACTTGTTCTCCCCCCCTCCCCTCTTTTTTTTCGAGGGGTAACTCTAGCCCGACTTTTAGTAATAAAAGAGTGATCTTTCCTTTACTTCTTGTCCAAAATCTTGAGCCATGAAGAGAATTATTTATATAGATAATCTGAAAATTACCGGAGTTTTCTCCCTTTTTTAAAATTAAAATAAAATAAATTAATTAGTACTAAATGATTAATTAATTGGTTAATTTCTTTTTTGTTTGATTCGTGTATTGTTATCAACTATGAATAATTCTGTAAAATTTCAACTTCATCAGAGAATGGGAAGTGGGAGAAAAAAAACTTTCAAAACATAATAATTCCTTGGTACCAAATTTCCCATCAAACAGCAAAACTCCACGGTGCTAAATTTCCCACCAAACAGCAAAACTCCACTGTGCTAAATTTCCCACCAAACTCCACGCGATTTTAGTAAATTTCCCGCCACTCCACCATGTTGTTAAATCCCATAAAAATCAAGATGGTTGCTATAAATCTCTAGAAATATATCACTTGCTAAAACTCTATTGTGCCAATTCTTTTGACCACATTTCCTAAGCCGTCCCTCTGTAAATGACTTACCAAGACGAATACTATGCAAATGGCTTACATAGACAAATATTATGAAAAGATTTACCTAGACCAGGGGTGGGCAACCTTTTTCTACCTTGGGCCGCATTAAAAAGGTTTGGTGACTGGCGAGCCGCATAATTTTTTTTACTCCCAATTGAGGAATTACAACAAGAGTTAGCCATTTCTTGAACTAATTTTACGAATAATTGTTAAAATGTTGTCACAATCCCAACATTCCACCACAAATGTACAATTGTACTGAATGTGAAGCATTTAAACTGTTTACATCCGTGCATTATAATGTTCCGAAACTGTAGAACTAGCTTACTAGTTTTTTTGTTGTTTTTTTGCGACTGTCAAATTACAGTCAGTGAGGTTATAACATTTCATAATTTTGAAACAAACGAAACAATGCGTGTTCACAGATGAATTAGGTTCCGAATAATGTGACAGCTTCGCAGCAACGTTTTCTTAAGTGTGGGAATACAGCTTCTGGCAGGCATGAAACTTCCGTGGAAGAACTCCCTGGAATTTCTCTTTCAGGTCATAATTTGCTTGGAGGTATGTCTTCTGGAGCTGAATGGTGAGCAGAGGGTATTGAGAACTAGTTTCAAGTTCTTGACGTCTTAAAATTTGCTTTCAAATTCCACAATCAAGGAATCCAAATAAGTCTTTCTTTTACTTTGAACCATTTCACTAGAAATAGTTTCACCTTTCAGCTAAGGAAAATGATAAGACCCGATTTCACTCGCTGGCTCGAGAAGTGGAATAACTTTGAAAAGATTTAAGATGCTCATACATTTCATTTGTAAAAGAAACATTGCAATGTCTGCAATGATAAACATGAATTCTGCCTTCAATTCTTCATTAGAAATATTAGTAAAGTCACAGTCAATGTCCTTCAATGAACCTAACTATTTCTTCCTTGAGATTCCATATTCTTCTAGGCCAGCGGATACTACTGTGTAACCGAACATCGGAATGTTTTGTTCCAAATCTTCAAGTACTTCTCGAAACTGCCAGTCATGGCCGACAGATAATTGGAGGCCATTTGCAAAGTGATTAGTTGGCCTCAAATAAAACATAGAAAAACAGCGACAAAAGTAAAATTATTCAATTTATTTAAAACCCATTGTACTTCAACAATAACATTGAGGACAAGTATCGCTATTTCTTCTCTAAAATATCAAGACAAATACGGAAGTATATAGTGCAAGGCCTTCACCCATTGGGGGCCATAAGCAGTTTGTCTATGTCTAAGGCTGGCCTTGTGTCAATAAGATCATTGCGATATCAATGACAATACATTTGATATTCAATGCTTTATTTTATTAAAAAGCCTCTTTTTCACGGTCAAAGCACTGGATCCATCTTGTACAAGCCGACCCAACTCTTTCAACTCTTTCAACACAGTTTTTCAAAGAATTAAATAAATACTGGCTTGTGTTTGTCTTTGACTGAATGTTTCGAAATATTGCCCTTAAGAATAATCTTCATTTACTTTAAACTTTTTAGAATGACTTTTAAAGACAATGCTTCTTTAGCCTCTGCATGATAAGTGATAAGAATTAAAAGTATCAATGTTTCTAAATCTATAGATATTTACAATTATTTATTTAAATGTATTTGCATTTTTATATGTGTAATGTGTGGGCACACCTGATTTCTTTAGGTGTCGACGGGCCGCATAAAACGCTCCGAAGGGCGTGCATGTGGCCCGCAATTATTATGTGAAAGAGTTGCCTAGACAAATATTGTGTGGAAAGTTTACCTAGACAAATATTGTGTGGAAAGCTTACCTAGACAAATTTTGTGTGGAAAGCTTACCCAGACAAATATTGTGTGGAAAGCTTACCCAGACAAATATTGTGTGGAAAGCTTACCGAGACGAATACTACGTGTAAAACTCACCTAGACAAATAGGGCCTACAACGTAAATGGTTTACCTAGGTAAATGCTTTGCAAATGATTTATCTTGACAATAGTATGCAAATGGTTTATCTAGACTCTAGCTAGACAAAGCTATAGAAATGCCTTACCTGGACAAATACCTTGCACTCGCTCCATACAATCTTCGCCACACTTGACTTCACACAAGTCCATACATTTATAGCCGTATGTCCATTTGGGACATTCTGGAGGTTAGTAGAGAATTTGAATGTGACACAAAGTTAGAGGGATATGTTAGTTGAAAAACAAGTGGAGCTTCTGTAGCTCAGTTAAAATGATTGTCTTTAGTAAATATGAAACATATATATATATATATATATATATATATGATACGAAAATGCACCCTATTCTTTCTTAACTTAAAAAAAAAAATTTTTCATAATTTCGACCCAGTATTTTTTAAAGCCAACATTTAAATGTATAAAGTGGCCTATACAATTATATACCATTCGGCTTATTATTTATGTTTATTTCTACACAGATCTAGATGTAAATCTGATTCTTCTAGATTTAAACTAAGCGTACTCTTGTATTATTACAAGCTCAAATTCATGCCCCTGGCGTCCACAGTTCATTATCCCAACCAACCAAAGTTCACTATCCCAACCAAAAAAGTTCACTATCCCAACCAACCACAGTTCACTATCCCAACCAACCACAGTTCACTATCCCAACCAACCAAAGTTCACTATCTCAATCAACCACAGTTCACTATCCCAACCAACCAAAGTTCACTATCCCAACCAACCACAGTTCACTATCCCAACCAACCAAAGTTCACTATCCCAACCAACCAAAGTTCACTATCCCAACCAAAAAAAGTTCACTATCCCAACCAACCACAGTTCACTATCCCAACAAACCAAAGTTCACTATCCCAACCAACCAAAGTTCACTATCCCAACCAACCAAAGTTCACTATCCCAACCAACCACAGTTCACAATCCCATCCAACCACAGTTCACTATCCCAATCAACCACAGTTCACTATCCCAACCAACCAAAGTTCACTATCCCAACCAACCAAAGTTCACTATCCCAATCAACCACAGTTCACTATCCCAACCAACCACAGTTCACTATCACAATCAACCACAGTTCACTATCCCAACCAACCAAAGTTCACTATCCCAACCAAACAAAGTTCACTATCCCAACCAACCACAGTTCACTATCCCAATCAACCACAGTTCACTATCCCAACCAACCAAAGTTCACTATCCCAACCAACCAAAGTTCGCTATCCCAATCAACCACAGTTCACTATCCCAACCAACCACAGTTCACTATCACAATCAACCACAGTTCACTATCACAATCAACCACAGTTCACTATCACAACCAAGCAAAGTTCACTATCCCAACCAAACAAAGTTCACTATCCCAACCAACCACAGTTCACTATCCCAACCAACCTAAGTTCACTATCCCAACCAACCAAAGTTCACTATCCCAACCAACCAAAGTTCACTATCCCAACCAACCAAAGTTCACTATCCAAACCAACCACAGTTCACTATCCCAACCAACCACAGTTCACTATCCCAACCAACCACACTCACTATCCCAACCAACCAAAGTTCACTATCCCAACCAACCACACTCACTATCCCAACCAACCAAAGTTCACTATCCCAACCAACCACAGTTCACTATCCCAACCAACCACAGTTCATTATCCCAACCAACCACAGTTCATTATCCCAACCAACCACAGTTCATTATCCCAACCAACCACAGTTCATTATCCCAACCAACCAAAGTTCACTATCCCAACCAACCAAAGTTCACTATCCCAACCAACCACAGTTCACTATCCCAACCAACCACAGTTCATTATCCCAACCAACCACAGTTCACTATCCCAATCAACCACAGTTCACTATCCCAACCAACCACAGTTCATTATCCCAACCAACCACAGTTCATTATCCCAACCAACCACAGTTCACTATCCCAACCAACCACAGTTCACTATCCCAACTAACCACACTCACTATCCCAACTAACCACAGTTCACTATCCCAATCAACCACAGTTCACTATCCCAACCAACCACAGTTCACTATCCCAATCAACCACAGTTCACTATCCCAACCAACCACAGTTCACTATCCCAACCAACCACAGTTCACTGTCCCAACCAACCACAGTTCACTATCCCAACCAACCACAGTTCACTATCCCAATCAACCACAGTTCACTATCCCAACCAACCATAGTTCACTGTCCCAACCAACCACACTCACTATCCCAACCAACCACAGTTCACTATCCCAACCAACCACAGTTCACTATAACAATCAACCACACTCACTATCCCAACCAACCACACTCACTATCCCAACCAACCACAGTTCACTATCTCAACCAACCACAGTTCACTATCCCAACCAACCACATTCCTAACCAATTTAAAAGGGCATGTCTAATAAAGTGAAATAAAGTAAGGTGCGTGTGTGTGCTGGGGGGGGGGAATTCTTATACTGAAGTATCAGTGACAATTGAGGTACATTACAGCTAAGTATGTCGGTATTGGGCATAGTCATCGTAAAATTAGCTATATATTACTCGACACCTCTTGTAATAGGCCTGTTTTGATCAGTAGAAAAACGTCAAAAGAAGTTCAAATCGATGGTTAAATTCAACCTTCGTAACCCCCCCCCCCCTAGAAAAGTGTCGAAATGGTTTGAAGGGTATATATTGAAAGGTCTTATGTATAAGAACCTTTTGAAGACTGCTTTTACTTGATAAATATTCAAATATGAGTTCATAGGCCCAAACTAATTTGCAAACAGGAAAAAACAACAAGAAAGACCTTCAACTGCCGTCAGCAAATGCTTTCAAAGGTTGAGAAAAGCTGATTAAAAGGTTAAAGTGTCGCCCCAGAAAATAAATTCATTGCCTTTGAGAAATAATATTCCAAAAACAAGGCATTAATATTTCAAGTCCTAAATGTTGTATGAAACTTTGTTTTGTTACAAAACTACATTGAGTCTGGTAAAACTCTCAAAAAGTAATTTCGGGAGAGGAATATAAAATGAAGTAGGCCTTATACCAGGGATTGACTGGGTGCTAAAATCGGCCCGGGTATATCTAAACAATCCGGCCCATATATCCTAAATCATATGATAAGCATCCATTTCTACGTCTACCTGTACTGAAAAAATCATTGTTAATTTCGATGGCCCTATTGCCCATTTGGGTACCCCCTCACCTGGCATTTGCCCAAATGCCAAAATAGCCAGTCCGCCCCTGGCCTATACTTTTAATTTTGCGTATTTAAAGCATTTTAAACGTATTGGAGTTTGTTTGGGAGAGGAATAGGCCTCAATTAGTTTATACAATAAAATTAAATTCTGAGATTCAGAAAAGGTTGAGAAGAGGGGACTAGGCCCATTGCATTTTGTTGACACAAGTTTCGTATGAATTCTAAATTTTCCAATTCAAAGTATTTCTTTAAATAATTGCAACGAATTCATGCAGAATATACAAATTTAAAAAAAACTGAGGAATCACGCAAAACACATGTCGTCATATCTGATTGTCTTGTTTTAAATGTCACGTTTTTCTGCGAAAAAAGGGGGGCCGAAAGAATGTAAACGATTAATCAGATATGACTCCTCTATTCATTTTATATTTATTTATTACTAATGATTGCATTTGACATTTTCGGACGTAAGGGGCGCTCGACTTAAGATGGTAATATATAGCATATATAACATATATCAGTGACATATTTAGTTTACATAAATTGTGTAATTTCTCCACTTGGACCGCCACTCCTACGGTTCAAACTGGTCACGACAACCCGACATATATGGGATAAATATCAGTAAGTATGTTTATAGGTTTAGCTAATTTCGTTTACAAACTGTAATGTCTGCAGGCGGGTTAAATGCCATCGCTCTTTCCACCCCAAAGAATCAGCCAACATTCTATGGGGCGGGGGAAGGGGGGGGACGAAATACAAGAAAAAAAAATCGTTTGAGTAATTATGTTCACAAACTGTAATTTCTGCACAAAAATCGAAACGCCCCCCTCACCCGAGAGTATGGGTTAGCCCGGGGGGGGGGGGCTAGATGCTATTGCCCTACCCACTTTACAGAATTCGCCAACAAACAATAAGGATGGGGGAAGGAGCGACAAAAAAAAAGGCAATACTTTGAAATATCAAGAAGTAGCCTAAAGCATACATTTATTTAACTAATTTGTTCATCAACTGTGATTTCTGCAAAACAATTAAGTCCCCCCCCTCCACCCGAAGGGTTGTGGTGGGGGGGCGGAAAAAGCATTCGAATTTGAGTTGTTCATCTTATTTCTCTCGCGCTCATTCTTGAATCAAATTGAAACTTTTAACAATTATTTTGTTGTAACAAAACATTTATCATTTTTAAAAATTAATCAATTATTTGTTGCATATTAATTATTTTGATTGATATGGAAAAAGTGAAATAACTTATACATTACTGAGATATATAGTTGTAAGTGAGGAGTTTTTCCATTAAGATAAGCTTTAAAAAAAAAAAAGGGTGTTTTATATTAAAATACCTTGCTGGTTTGATCAGCCACGTGTCTATAGCGATTTGAGCTAACGTGTCAAACAGGTGCCAAGCTGGGTGTGGTAGAGAAGACTTGAATGTGGTAGAGAAGACTTGAGTGTGGTAGAGAAGACTTGAATGTGGTAGAGAAGACTTGAATGTGGTAGAGAAGACTTGAGTGTGGTAGAGAAGACTTGAGTGTGATAGAGAAGACTTGAGTGTGATAGAGAAGACTTGAGTGTGATAGAGAAGACTTGAATGTGGTAGAGAAGACTTGAGTGTGATAGAGAAGACTTGATTGTGATAGAGAGGAATTGAGTGTGGTAGAGAAGACTTGATTGTGGTAGAGAAGACTTCAGTGTGGTAGAGAAGACTTGAGTGTGATAGAGAAGACTTGAGTGTGATAGAGAAGACTTGAGTGTGATAGAGAAGACTTGAATGTGGTAGAGAAGACTTGAGTGTGATAGAGAAGACTTGATTGTGATAGAGAGGAATTGAGTGTGGTAGAGAAGACTTGATTGTGGTAGAGAAGACATGATTGTGATAGAGAAAACTTGAGTGTGGTAGAGAAGACTTGAGTGTGATAGAGAAGACTTGAGTCTGGTAGAGAAGACTTGATTGTGATAGAGAAGACTTGAGTGTGGTAGAGAAGACTTGAGTGTGGTAGAGAAGACTTAAATGTGATAGAGAAAACTTGAGTGTGGTAGAGAAGACTTGAGTGTGATAGAGAAGACTTGAGTGTGATAGAGAAGACTTGATTGTGATAGAGAAGACTTGATTGTGATAGAGAAGACTTGAATGTGATAGAGAAGACTTGAATGTAAAAGAAAAGACTTAAATGTGAAAGAAAAGACTTGAGTGTGATTGATAAGACTTGAGTGTTATAGAGAAGACTTGAGTTTGATAGAGAAGACTTGAGTGTGATAGAGAAGACTTGAGTGTGATAGAGAAGACTTGAGTGTGATAGAGGAGACTTGAATGTGGTAGAGAAGACATAAGTGTGATAGAGAAGACTTGAGTGTGGTAGAGAAGACTTGAGCGTGGTAGAGAAGACTTGAGTGTGATAGAGAAGACTTGAATGTGGTAGAGAAGACTTGAGTGTGATAGAGAAGACTTGAGTGTGATAGAGAAGACTTGAGTGTGATAGAGAAGACTTGAGTGTGATGGAGAAGACTTGAGTGTGATAGAAAAGACTTGAGATTTATAGGGAAGACTTGAGTGTGATAGAGAAGACTTGAGTGTGATAGAGAAGACTTGAATGTGGTAGAGAAGACATAAGTGTGATAGAGAAGACTTGAGTGTGGTAGAGAAGACTTGAGCGTGGTAGAGAAGACTTGAGTGTGATAGAGAAGACTTGAATGTGGTAGAGAAGACTTGAGTGTGATAGAGAAGACTTGAGTGTGATAGAGAAGACTTGAATGTGGTAGAGAAGACATAAGTGTGATAGAGAAGACTTGAGTGTGGTAGAGAAGACTTGAGCGTGGTAGAGAAGACTTGAGTGTGATAGAGAAGACTTGAATGTGGTAGAGAAGACTTGAGTGTGATAGAGAAGACTTGAGTGTGATAGAGAAGACTTGAGTGTGATAGAGAAGACTTGAGTGTGATGGAGAAGACTTGAGTGTGATAGAGAAGACTTGAGATTTATAGGGAAGACTTGAGTGTGATAGAGAAGACTTGAGTGTGGTAGAGAAGACTTGATTGTGATAGAGAAGACTTGAGTGTGGTAGAGTAGACTGTAGCGTGGTAGAGAAGACTTGAATGTGGTAGAGAAGACTTGAGTGTGATAGAGAAGACTTGAGTGTGATAGAGAAGACTTGAATGTGGTAGAGAAGACATGAGTGTGATAGAGAAGACTTGAGTTTGATAGAGAAGACTTGAGTGTGATAGAGAAGACTTGAGTGTGATAGAGAAGACTTGAGTGTGATAGAGGAGACTTGAATGTGGTAGAGAAGACATAAGTGTGATAGAGAAGACTTGAGTGTGGTAGAGAAGACTTGAGCGTGGTAGAGAAGACTTGAGTGTGATAGAGAAGACTTGAATGTGGTAGAGAAGACTTGAGTGTGATAGAGAAGACTTGAGTGTGATAGAGAAGACTTGAGTGTGATAGAGAAGACTTGAGTGTGATGGAGAAGACTTGAGTGTGATAGAAAAGACTTGAGATTTATAGGGAAGACTTGAGTGTGATAGAGAAGACTTGAGTGTGATAGAGAAGACTTGAATGTGGTAGAGAAGACATAAGTGTGATAGAGAAGACTTGAGTGTGGTAGAGAAGACTTGAGCGTGGTAGAGAAGACTTGAGTGTGATAGAGAAGACTTGAATGTGGTAGAGAAGACTTGAGTGTGATAGAGAAGACTTGAGTGTGATAGAGAAGACTTGAATGTGGTAGAGAAGACATAAGTGTGATAGAGAAGACTTGAGTGTGGTAGAGAAGACTTGAGCGTGGTAGAGAAGACTTGAGTGTGATAGAGAAGACTTGAATGTGGTAGAAAAGACTTGAGTGTGATAGAGAAGACTTGAGTGTGATAGAGAAGACTTGAGTGTGATAGAGAAGACTTGAGTGTGATGGAGAAGACTTGAGTGTGATAGAAAAGACTTGAGATTTATAGGGAAGACTTGAGTGTGATAGAGAAGACTTGAGTGTGATAGAGAAGACTTGAATGTGGTAGAGAAGACATAAGTGTGATAGAGAAGACTTGAGTGTGGTAGAGAAGACTTGAGCGTGGTAGAGAAGACTTGAGTGTGATAGAGAAGACTTGAATGTGGTAGAGAAGACTTGAGTGTGATAGAGAAGACTTGAGTGTGATAGAGAAGACTTGAATGTGGTAGAGAAGACATAAGTGTGATAGAGAAGACTTGAGTGTGGTAGAGAAGACTTGAGCGTGGTAGAGAAGACTTGAGTGTGATAGAGAAGACTTGAATGTGGTAGAGAAGACTTGATTGTGATAGAGAAGACTTGAGTGTGATAGAGAAGACTTGAATGTGATAGAGAAGACTTGAGTGTGGTAGAGAAGACTTGAGTGTGGTAGAGAAGACTTGAATGTGGTAGAGAAGACGTGAGTGTGGTAGAGAAGACTTGAGTGTGGTAGAGAAGACTTGAGTGTGGTCTAAGAGGGAAGGTAGCAACGATTCCGACACAGAAACAGTCTAGACGGTGTCTCGACGATAAACTAAATGTACACATAATATGCCTTAGACCAGTCTTCTTTTGAAGTTCAATGTTTATCCCGATGGACAACTTACTAAGGAAAAGTTTCACACTCAAATTCAATCCCACAATTTGTTTGTTTACACTTTGCTGGTTTACATCCCGTGTACGGTTTTAAAACAATAACATACTGTAGGAGAGAAAAAGAAGACAAAACGATATAAAGAAATGTGGCGGCGATACAACAAAAACCTAAAAGAAACGTAAGAAAATGAAAAGAGGAAGATCAGGAGAGAAGTAACCCCCCTCCCCCCCCCCCCAAAAAAAAAAAAAAAAAACTTACCATGAGTGCAAGCAAACCTTGGCTCCGCCCAACCAGCTTTACAAGAAGCGCACGAGCCGTTGCGTGAGTTACACTTGTTCTCACAATTGCTGCAGTCGTTCAAACACTGCTCACCGTACAATCCAACGGGACAATCTTTTCAAGAAAAAAATATTTGGATTAAGTTTGTTTTTAAATACTAAGTCCTATTATAGTTCAGAGAATATTGTTCAAGCCCCGTTTGAGTAATTGTGTATATTATTCTACCAGTACGCGACATTTTGGAGCAGCCAATTTGGCGGAGTCGTTCGTTTTGGCTCGAGAGGTTCTGGCGATAATATATAGAACACCTAGTTTTTTTTATAATAAAGATTGTTTCTTTCACTTTATTGTACTATAATATACATATTGGTATAAACCTGGTGGTGGCACAGATGGGGACAGTGGTGTGTGTGTTGTCAGCAGACGCAAATCGCCCCAGGCCAGCGCTAGACGAGCGGTCAACCGTGACAAGTTACGACGGTCAGCCGAGACGAGTGTCAACATGACCGTTCGGGAAGGATCGGCGTCTTGAACAGAGCTCAGGAGCGTCACGAGGGATGTAGTCATCTGAACACCCAGAATGGTCAAGCGACGTTCTGTCCGGTTCTAGAAGGCCAGTAGGGACCCTATATAAAGAGCGGAGGTATCACAGTCAAGACGGTTCAGAGCCCGGTTTACTACAGTCTGGTCGACTACAGTACAGTTCAATGTGGTTCAGCGGTGTGGTTCTGTACGGAGCATTACGACGGTTCAGTGCGGAGTACTATCAAGTACAGTTGTAAAATGTTTTACATGTTTCGGATGTTCCTTCAGAGTTGAAGATAATTACTTCCTAGTCCAAACCTCCCGCAGGACGACGGGGGATGGGAGCGGGCAGGGTTTGAACCCGGGACCATCGATAAATCTGTACGACAGTCCAGCGTGCAAACCGCACGACCAGGCTGCCAGTTGAGACGAACGGCGTCTTGATCTTGGTCTGTGATCGAGTCCGATACAACGAGCCCAGTGTGTGAAGTCAGTCCAGTAACTGTTGAACCCAGTGCAAGCCCGGAACGAGATGGAGAGGCCAGTGCAAGAGTTGATACTGCGGTACGGTGTTATCGAAGAGATATTTGTACATTGTACGTTTTGCCAATTGTACAGTATCGGCTCAGATTTATTCAACTATTCAAGTGTTACGTTATTTTGGAGCCCTGAGTTGTCAAGTTCTTTAAGTTGGTGGTGTCGTGTGGTGCAGTTTGCATCGAGCCTGGATAGTGAGATTCGTAACAATATTATATATTCTTCGTCTACCCCCCCCCCACACACACACACCCTCAAAGAAAAAGTTTTAACAATTTTGACTATTTCATGAACGAATATTGCAAACTATGGATTGCTCCCTTCTCGTGTAGTGTGTGCTAGGGACATGACATATGTCGTATCGATGGTTTTGGGTTCAAACCCTGCTCTCCACAATCCTCCGCCATCATGTGAGAGAATTGGGCTCGGATGTAATAATCTTCAAATCTGAGGAATCATCCGAGGCATGTAAAACATACCAACTATAAACGGTCAGATTCCAACCTGAGACCATGATATTGAGGTGCTTTCCCCATCCACATGGGCTATAGGCGAGGTGCGCCAAACGCCAAAAAAAAGTTCCCTTTTCAGACCTTTCAATCTACCGGGCTGATGATGTAAAGGTCATCTGTTTCAGTGGTCAACGGTTAACGAGGGTGTCACTTGGCCAGCACAACGACCAAGCGCCTTTACTTTTACCCCGACTAATGTCAGGTACCCATTAGAGCTGGGTGGACTCAGAAGCGCCCAAGGATCCCAAAATTTAAAAATATCAGTCTTCACCAGGATTCGAACCCGGAACCCCCATTTCAGTAGCCAAGCACTTTACCGCTCTATCACAGCGCCACCGCGCGAATTTGTTAAGGGTGACATGAATTAAAAATGGCATCGTTTTTTTTTTCCTATCGATTTGTTTCATTTTGTTTTCGGACAATACTAAGCCCGCGCATAAATTATTATGTCAGTGAGATAACAATAACTGCATAGCAAACTGAAATCCCACATCTTACCAACAAAAATAACTATTGTTATTTACATTAAACAAAAAAAGGGTTTGTAGACAAAAACACACATAGAAAACACAGATGTGTCTCATTCTTTTGAAAGACGTTACAGTGACCATAGGCAACGTGACTAGAACAGTTCGCTCCAAAACGGTTGAGACAAAACGTTCTGCTTCGGATCTAACCTGAATATCAACTCTTCTAGACCTAAGATCTAACCTGAATATCAATTCTTCTAGACCTAAGATCTAACCTGAATATCAACTCTTCTAGACCTAAGATCTAACCTGAATATCAATTCTTCTAGGCCTAAGATCTAACCTGTATATCAATTCTTCTAGACCTAAGATCTAACCTGAATATCAATTCTTCTAGACCTAAGATCTAATCTGAATATCAATTCTTCTATACCTAAGATCTAACCTGAATATCAATTCTTCTAGACCTAAGATCTAACCTGAATATCAATTCTTCTAGACCTAAGATCTAACCTGAATATCAATTCTTCTAGACCTAAGATCTAATCTGAATATCAATTCTTCTAGACCTAAGATCTAACCTGAATATCAATTCTTCTAGGCCTAAGATCTAACCTGTATATCAATTCTTCTAGACCTAAGATCTAACCTGAATATCAACTCTTCTAGGCCTAAGATCTAACCTGTATATCAACTCTTCTAGACCTAAGATCTAACCTGAATATCAACTCTTCTAGACCTAAGATCTAACCTGAATATCAATTCTTCTAGACCTAAGATCTAACCTGAATATCAATTCTTCTAGACCTAAGATCTAACCTGAATATCAATTCTTCTAGACCTAAGATCTAACCTGAATATCAATTCTTCTAGACCTAAGATCAAACCTGAATATCAACTCTTCTAGACCCAAGATCTAACCTGAATATCAATTCTTCTAGACATAAGATCTAACCTGAATATCAACTCTTCTAGACCCAAGATCTAACCTGAATATCAACTCTTCTAGACCTAAGATCTAACCTGAATATCAATCTTCTAGGCCTAAGATCTAACCTGTATATCAATTCTTCTAGACCTAAGATCTAACCTGTATATCAATTCTTCTAGACCTAAGATCTAACCTGAATATCAATTCTTCTAGACCTAAGATCTAACCTGAATATCAACTCTTCTAGGCCTAAGATCTAACCTGGATATCAATTCTTCTAGACCTAAGATCTAACCTGAATATCAATTCTTCTAGACCTAAGATCTAACCTGAATATCAACTCTTCTAGACCTAAGATCTAACCTGAATATCAATTCTTCTAGACCTAAGATCTAACCTGAATATCAACTCTTCTAGACCTAAGATCTAACCTGAATATTAATTCTTCTAGTCCTAAGATCTAACCTGAATATCAATTCTTCTAGACCTAAGATCTAACCTGAATATCAATTCTTCTAGACCTAAGATCTAACCTGGATATCAATTCTTCTAGACCTAAGATCTAACCTGAATATCAATTCTTCTAGACCTAAGATCTAACCTGAAAATCAACTCTTCTAGACCTAAGATCTAACCTGAATATCAATTCTTCTAGACCTAAGATCTAACCTGAATATCAATTCTTCTAGACCTAAGATCTAATCTGAATATCAATTCTTCTATACCTAAGATCTAACCTGAATATCAATTCTTCTAGACCTAAGATCTAACCTGAATATCAATTCTTCTAGACCTAAGATCTAACCTGAATATCAATTCTTCTAGACCTAAGATCTAACCTGAATATCAATTCTTCTAGACCTAAGATCTAACCTGAATATCAACTGTTCTAGGCCTAAGATCTAACCTGAATATCAACTGTTCTAGACCTAAGATCTAACCTGAATATCAATTCTTCTAGACCTAAGATCTAACCTGAATATCAATTCTTCTAGACCTAAGATCTAACCTGAATATCAACTGTTCTAGGCCTAAGATCTAACCTGAATATCAACTGTTCTAGACCTAAGATCTAACCTGAATATCAATTCTTCTAGACCTAAGATCTAACCTGAATATCAACTGTTCTAGGCCTAAGATCTAACCTGGATATGAATTCTTCTAGACCTAAGATCTAACCTGAATATCAACTCTTCTAGACCTAAGATCTAACCTGAATATCAATTCTTCTAGACCTAAGGTCTAACCTGAATATCAACTCTTCTAGACCTAAGATCTAACCTGAATATCAATTCTTCTAGACCTAAGATCTAACCTGAATATCAACTCTTCTAGACCTAAGATCTAACCTGAATATCAATTCTTCTAGACCTAAGATCTAACCTGAATATCAATTCTTCTAGACCTAAGATCTAACCTGAATATCAATTCTTCTAGACCTAAGATCTAACCTGAATATCAACTCTTCTAGACCTAAGATCTAATCTGAATATCAATTCTTCTAGACCTAAGATCTAACCTGAATATCAACTCTTCTAGACCTAAGATCTAACCTGAATATCAATTCTTCTAGACCTAAGATCTAACCTGAATATCAATTCTTCTAGACCTAAGATCTAATCTGAATATCAATTCTTCTATACCTAAGATCTAACCTGAATATCAATTCTTCTAGACCTAAGATCTAACCTGAATATCAATTCTTCTAGACCTAAGATCTAACCTGAATATCAATTCTTCTAGACCTAAGATCTAACCTGAATATCAATTCTTCTAGACCTAAGATCTAACCTGAATATCAATTCTTCTAGACCTAAGATCTAACCTGAATATCAATTCTTCTAGACCTAAGATCTAACCTGAATATCAACTCTTCTAGACCCAAGATCTAACCTGAATATCAATTCTTCTAGACATAAGATCTAACCTGAATATCAACTCTTCTAGACCCAAGATCTAACCTGAATATCAACTCTTCTAGACCTAAGATCTAACCTGAATATCAATCTTCTAGGCCTAAGATCTAACCTGTATATCAATTCTTCTAGACCTAAGATCTAACCTGTATATCAATTCTTCTAGACCTAAGATCTAACCTGAATATCAATTCTTCTAGACCTAAGATCTAACCTGAATATCAACTCTTCTAGACCTAAGATCTAACCTGAATATCAACTCTTCTAGACCTAAGATCTAACCTGAATATTAATTCTTCTAGACCTAAGATCTAACCTGAATATCAATTCTTCTAGACCTAAGATCTAATCTGAATATCAACTCTTCTAGACCTAAGATCTAACCTGAATATCAATTCTTCTAGACCTAAGATCTAACCTGAATATCAATTCTTCTAGACCTAAGATCTAATCTGAATATCAATTCTTCTATACCTAAGATCTAACCTGAATATCAATTCTTCTAGACCTAAGATCTAACCTGAATATCAATTCTTCTAGACCTAAGGTCTAACCTGAATATCAACTCTTCTAGACCTAAGATCTAACCTGAATATCAACTCTTCTAGACCTAAGATCTAACCTGAATATCAATTCTTCTAGACCTAAGATCTAACCTGAATATCAATTCTTCTAGACCTAAGATCTAGCCTGAATATCAACTCTTCTAGACCTAAGATCTAACCTGAATATCAATTCTTCTAGACCTAAGATCTAACCTGAATATCAACTCTTCTAGACCTAAGATCTAACCTGAATATCAATTCTTCTAGACCTAAGATCTAACCTGAATATCAACTCTTCTAGACCTAAGATCTAATCTGAATATCAATTCTTCTAGACCTAAGATCTAACCTGAATATCAACTCTTCTAGACCTAAGATCTAACCTGAATATCAATTCTTCTAGACCTAAGATCTAACCTGAATATCAATTCTTCTAGACCTAAGATCTAATCTGAATATCAATTCTTCTATACCTAAGATCTAACCTGAATATCAATTCTTCTAGACCTAAGATCTAACCTGAATATCAATTCTTCTAGACCTAAGATCTAACCTGAATATCAATTCTTCTAGACCTAAGATCTAACCTGAATATCAATTCTTCTAGACCTAAGATCTAACCTGAATATCAATTCTTCTAGACCTAAGATCTAACCTGAATATCAATTCTTCTAGACCTAAGATCTAACCTGAATATCAACTCTTCTAGACCCAAGATCTAACCTGAATATCAATTCTTCTAGACATAAGATCTAACCTGAATATCAACTCTTCTAGACCCAAGATCTAACCTGAATATCAACTCTTCTAGACCTAAGATCTAACCTGAATATCAATCTTCTAGGCCTAAGATCTAACCTGTATATCAATTCTTCTAGACCTAAGATCTAACCTGTATATCAATTCTTCTAGACCTAAGATCTAACCTGAATATCAATTCTTCTAGACCTAAGATCTAACCTGAATATCAACTCTTCTAGACCTAAGATCTAACCTGAATATCAACTCTTCTAGACCTAAGATCTAACCTGAATATTAATTCTTCTAGACCTAAGATCTAACCTGAATATCAATTCTTCTAGACCTAAGATCTAATCTGAATATCAACTCTTCTAGACCTAAGATCTAACCTGAATATCAATTCTTCTAGACCTAAGATCTAACCTGAATATCAATTCTTCTAGACCTAAGATCTAATCTGAATATCAATTCTTCTATACCTAAGATCTAACCTGAATATCAATTCTTCTAGACCTAAGATCTAACCTGAATATCAATTCTTCTAGACCTAAGGTCTAACCTGAATATCAACTCTTCTAGACCTAAGATCTAACCTGAATATCAACTCTTCTAGACCTAAGATCTAACCTGAATATCAATTCTTCTAGACCTAAGATCTAACCTGAATATCAATTCTTCTAGACCTAAGATCTAGCCTGAATATCAACTCTTCTAGACCTAAGATCTAACCTGAATATCAATTCTTCTAGACCTAAGATCTAACCTGAATATCAACTCTTCTAGACCTAAGATCTAACCTGAATATCAATTCTTCTAGGCCTAAGATCTAACCTGTATATCAATTCTTCTAGACCTAAGATCTAACCTGAATATCAATTCTTCTAGACCTAAGATCTAACCTGAATATCAACTCTTCTAGGCCTAAGATCTAACCTGAATATCAATTCTTCTAGACCTAAGATCTAACCTGAATATCAATTCTTCTAGACCTAAGATCTAGCCTGAATATCAACTCTTCTAGACCTAAGATCTAACCTGAATATCAATTCTTCTAGACCTAAGATCTAACCTGAATATCAACTCTTCTAGACCTAAGATCTAACCTGAATATCAATTCTTCTAGACCTAAGATCTAACCTGAATATCAATTCTTCTAGACCTAAGATCTAACCTGAATATCAACTCTTCTAGACCTAAGATCTAATCTGAATATCAATTCTTCTAGACCTAAGATCTAACCTGAATATCAACTCTTCTAGACCTAAGATCTAACCTGAATATCAATTCTTCTAGACCTAAGATCTAACCTGAATATCAATTCTTCTAGACCTAAGATCTAATCTGAATATCAATTCTTCTATACCTAAGATCTAACCTGAATATCAATTCTTCTAGACCTAAGATCTAACCTGAATATCAATTCTTCTAGACCTAAGATCTAACCTGAATATCAATTCTTCTAGACCTAAGATCTAATCTGAATATCAATTCTTCTAGACCTAAGATCTAACCTGAATATCAATTCTTCTAGGCCTAAGATCTAACCTGTATATCAATTCTTCTAGACCTAAGATCTAACCTGAATATCAACTCTTCTAGGCCTAAGATCTAACCTGTATATCAACTCTTCTAGACCTAAGATCTAACCTGAATATCAATCTTCTAGGCCTAAGATCTAACCTGTATATCAATTCTTCTAGACCTAAGATCTAACCTGTATATCAATTCTTCTAGACCTAAGATCTAACCTGAATATCAATTCTTCTAGACCTAAGATCTAACCTGAATATCAACTCTTCTAGGCCTAAGATCTAACCTGGATATCAATTCTTCTAGACCTAAGATCTAACCTGAATATCAATTCTTCTAGACCTAAGATCTAACCTGAATATCAACTCTTCTAGACCTAAGATCTAACCTGAATATCAATTCTTCTAGACCTAAGATCTAACCTGAATATCAACTCTTCTAGACCTAAGATCTAACCTGAATATTAATTCTTCTAGTCCTAAGATCTAACCTGAATATCAATTCTTCTAGACCTAAGATCTAACCTGAATATCAATTCTTCTAGACCTAAGATCTAACCTGGATATCAATTCTTCTAGACCTAAGATCTAACCTGAATATCAATTCTTCTAGACCTAAGATCTAACCTGAAAATCAACTCTTCTAGACCTAAGATCTAACCTGAATATCAATTCTTCTAGACCTAAGATCTAACCTGAATATCAATTCTTCTAGACCTAAGATCTAATCTGAATATCAATTCTTCTATACCTAAGATCTAACCTGAATATCAATTCTTCTAGACCTAAGATCTAACCTGAATATCAATTCTTCTAGACCTAAGATCTAACCTGAATATCAATTCTTCTAGACCTAAGATCTAACCTGAATATCAATTCTTCTAGACCTAAGATCTAACCTGAATATCAACTGTTCTAGGCCTAAGATCTAACCTGAATATCAACTGTTCTAGACCTAAGATCTAACCTGAATATCAATTCTTCTAGACCTAAGATCTAACCTGAATATCAATTCTTCTAGACCTAAGATCTAACCTGAATATCAACTGTTCTAGGCCTAAGATCTAACCTGAATATCAACTGTTCTAGACCTAAGATCTAACCTGAATATCAATTCTTCTAGACCTAAGATCTAACCTGAATATCAACTGTTCTAGGCCTAAGATCTAACCTGGATATGAATTCTTCTAGACCTAAGATCTAACCTGAATATCAACTCTTCTAGACCTAAGATCTAACCTGAATATCAATTCTTCTAGACCTAAGGTCTAACCTGAATATCAACTCTTCTAGACCTAAGATCTAACCTGAATATCAATTCTTCTAGACCTAAGATCTAACCTGAATATCAACTCTTCTAGACCTAAGATCTAACCTGAATATCAATTCTTCTAGACCTAAGATCTAACCTGAATATCAATTCTTCTAGACCTAAGATCTAACCTGAATATCAATTCTTCTAGACCTAAGATCTAACCTGAATATCAACTCTTCTAGACCTAAGATCTAATCTGAATATCAATTCTTCTAGACCTAAGATCTAACCTGAATATCAACTCTTCTAGACCTAAGATCTAACCTGAATATCAATTCTTCTAGACCTAAGATCTAACCTGAATATCAATTCTTCTAGACCTAAGATCTAATCTGAATATCAATTCTTCTATACCTAAGATCTAACCTGAATATCAATTCTTCTAGACCTAAGATCTAACCTGAATATCAATTCTTCTAGACCTAAGATCTAACCTGAATATCAATTCTTCTAGACCTAAGATCTAACCTGAATATCAATTCTTCTAGACCTAAGATCTAACCTGAATATCAACTCTTCTAGACCTAAGATCTAACCTGAATATCAATTCTTCTAGACCTAAGATCTAGCCTGAATATCAACTCTTCTAGACCTAAGATCTAACCTGAATATCAATTCTTCTAGACCTAAGATCTAACCTGAATATCAACTCTTCTAGACCCAAGATCTAACCTGAATATCAACTCTTCTAGACCTAAGATCTAACCTGAATATCAATTCTTCTAGACCTAAGATCTAACCTGAATATCAACTCTTCTAGACCTAAGATCTAATCTGAATATCAATTCTTCTAGACCTAAGATCTAACCTGAATATCAACTCTTCTAGACCTAAGATCTAACCTGAATATCAACTCTTCTAGACCTAAGATCTAACCTGAATATTAATTCTTCTAGACCTAAGATCTAACCTGAATATCAATTCTTCTAGACCTAAGATCTAATCTGAATATCAACTCTTCTAGACCTAAGATCTAACCTGAATATCAATTCTTCTAGACCTAAGATCTAACCTGAATATCAATTCTTCTAGACCTAAGATCTAATCTGAATATCAATTCTTCTATACCTAAGATCTAACCTGAATATCAATTCTTCTAGACCTAAGATCTAACCTGAATATCAATTCTTCTAGACCTAAGGTCTAACCTGAATATCAACTCTTCTAGACCTAAGATCTAACCTGAATATCAACTCTTCTAGACCTAAGATCTAACCTGAATATCAATTCTTCTAGACCTAAGATCTAACCTGAATATCAATTCTTCTAGACCTAAGATCTAGCCTGAATATCAACTCTTCTAGACCTAAGATCTAACCTGAATATCAATTCTTCTAGACCTAAGATCTAACCTGAATATCAACTCTTCTAGACCTAAGATCTAACCTGAATATCAATTCTTCTAGGCCTAAGATCTAACCTGTATATCAATTCTTCTAGACCTAAGATCTAACCTGAATATCAATTCTTCTAGACCTAAGATCTAACCTGAATATCAACTCTTCTAGGCCTAAGATCTAACCTGAATATCAATTCTTCTAGACCTAAGATCTAACCTGAATATCAATTCTTCTAGACCTAAGATCTAGCCTGAATATCAACTCTTCTAGACCTAAGATCTAACCTGAATATCAATTCTTCTAGACCTAAGATCTAACCTGAATATCAACTCTTCTAGACCTAAGATCTAACCTGAATATCAATTCTTCTAGACCTAAGATCTAACCTGAATATCAATTCTTCTAGACCTAAGATCTAACCTGAATATCAACTCTTCTAGACCTAAGATCTAATCTGAATATCAATTCTTCTAGACCTAAGATCTAACCTGAATATCAACTCTTCTAGACCTAAGATCTAACCTGAATATCAATTCTTCTAGACCTAAGATCTAACCTGAATATCAATTCTTCTAGACCTAAGATCTAATCTGAATATCAATTCTTCTATACCTAAGATCTAACCTGAATATCAATTCTTCTAGACCTAAGATCTAACCTGAATATCAATTCTTCTAGACCTAAGATCTAACCTGAATATCAATTCTTCTAGACCTAAGATCTAATCTGAATATCAATTCTTCTAGACCTAAGATCTAACCTGAATATCAACTCTTCTAGGCCTAAGATCTAACCTGTATATCAACTCTTCTAGACCTAAGATCTAACCTGAATATCAACTCTTCTAGACCTAAGATCTAACCTGAATATCAATTCTTCTAGACCTAAGATCTAACCTGAATATCAATTCTTCTAGACCTAAGATCTAACCTGAATATCAATTCTTCTAGGCCTAAGATCTAACCTGTATATCAATTCTTCTAGACCTAAGATCTAACCTGAATATCAACTCTTCTAGGCCTAAGATCTAACCTGTATATCAACTCTTCTAGACCTAAGATCTAACCTGAATATCAACTCTTCTAGACCTAAGATCTAACCTGAATATCAATTCTTCTAGACCTAAGATCTAACCTGAATATCAATTCTTCTAGACCTAAGATCTAACCTGAATATCAATTCTTCTAGACCTAAGATCTAACCTGAATATCAACTCTTCTAGACCCAAGATCTAACCTGAATATCAATTCTTCTAGACCTAAGATCTAACCTGAATATCAAC
This sequence comes from Biomphalaria glabrata, assembly GCF_947242115.1. NCBI lineage: Eukaryota > Metazoa > Mollusca > Gastropoda > Planorbidae > Biomphalaria > Biomphalaria glabrata. The sequence continues at coordinate 11,468,680 of NC_074728.1, forward strand.
TCTTCTAGACCTAAGATCTAATCTGAATATCAATTCTTCTAGACCTAAGATCTAACCTGAATATCAACTCTTCTAGACCTAAGATCTAACCTGAATATCAATTCTTCTAGACCTAAGATCTAACCTGAATATCAATTCTTCTAGACCTAAGATCTAATCTGAATATCAATTCTTCTATACCTAAGATCTAACCTGAATATCAATTCTTCTAGACCTAAGATCTAACCTGAATATCAATTCTTCTAGACCTAAGATCTAACCTGAATATCAACTCTTCTAGACCTAAGATCTAACCTGAATATCAATTCTTCTAGACCTAAGATCTAACCTGAATATCAATTCTTCTAGGCCTAAGATCTAACCTGTATATCAATTCTTCTAGACCTAAGATCTAACCTGAATATCAATTCTTCTAGACCTAAGATCTAACCTGAATATCAACTCTTCTAGGCCTAAGATCTAACCTGAATATCAATTCTTCTAGACCTAAGATCTAACCTGAATATCAATTCTTCTAGACCTAAGATCTAGCCTGAATATCAACTCTTCTAGACCTAAGATCTAACCTGAATATCAATTCTTCTAGACCTAAGATCTAACCTGAATATCAACTCTTCTAGACCTAAGATCTAACCTGAATATCAATTCTTCTAGACCTAAGATCTAACCTGAATATCAATTCTTCTAGACCTAAGATCTAACCTGAATATCAACTCTTCTAGACCTAAGATCTAATCTGAATATCAATTCTTCTAGACCTAAGATCTAACCTGAATATCAACTCTTCTAGACCTAAGATCTAACCTGAATATCAATTCTTCTAGACCTAAGATCTAACCTGAATATCAATTCTTCTAGACCTAAGATCTAATCTGAATATCAATTCTTCTATACCTAAGATCTAACCTGAATATCAATTCTTCTAGACCTAAGATCTAACCTGAATATCAATTCTTCTAGACCTAAGATCTAACCTGAATATCAATTCTTCTAGACCTAAGATCTAATCTGAATATCAATTCTTCTAGACCTAAGATCTAACCTGAATATCAATTCTTCTAGGCCTAAGATCTAACCTGTATATCAATTCTTCTAGACCTAAGATCTAACCTGAATATCAATTCTTCTAGACCTAAGATCTAATCTGAATATTAATTCTTCTATACCTAAGATCTAACCTGAATATCAATTCTTCTAGACCTAAGATCTAACCTGAATATCAATTCTTCTAGACCTAAGATCTAACCTGAATATCAACTCTTCTAGACCTAAGATCTAACCTGAATATCAATTCTTCTAGACCTAAGATCTAACCTGAATATCAATTCTTCTAGGCCTAAGATCTAACCTGTATATCAATTCTTCTAGACCTAAGATCTAACCTGAATATCAATTCTTCTAGACCTAAGATCTAACCTGAATATCAACTCTTCTAGGCCTAAGATCTAACCTGAATATCAATTCTTCTAGACCTAAGATCTAACCTGAATATCAATTCTTCTAGACCTAAGATCTAGCCTGAATATCAACTCTTCTAGACCTAAGATCTAACCTGAATATCAATTCTTCTAGACCTAAGATCTAACCTGAATATCAACTCTTCTAGACCTAAGATCTAACCTGAATATCAATTCTTCTAGACCTAAGATCTAACCTGAATATCAATTCTTCTAGACCTAAGATCTAACCTGAATATCAACTCTTCTAGACCTAAGATCTAATCTGAATATCAATTCTTCTAGACCTAAGATCTAACCTGAATATCAACTCTTCTAGACCTAAGATCTAACCTGAATATCAATTCTTCTAGACCTAAGATCTAACCTGAATATCAATTCTTCTAGACCTAAGATCTAATCTGAATATCAATTCTTCTATACCTAAGATCTAACCTGAATATCAATTCTTCTAGACCTAAGATCTAACCTGAATATCAATTCTTCTAGACCTAAGATCTAACCTGAATATCAATTCTTCTAGACCTAAGATCTAATCTGAATATCAATTCTTCTAGACCTAAGATCTAACCTGAATATCAATTCTTCTAGGCCTAAGATCTAACCTGTATATCAATTCTTCTAGACCTAAGATCTAACCTGAATATCAACTCTTCTAGGCCTAAGATCTAACCTGTATATCAACTCTTCTAGACCTAAGATCTAACCTGAATATCAATCTTCTAGGCCTAAGATCTAACCTGTATATCAATTCTTCTAGACCTAAGATCTAACCTGTATATCAATTCTTCTAGACCTAAGATCTAACCTGAATATCAATTCTTCTAGACCTAAGATCTAACCTGAATATCAACTCTTCTAGGCCTAAGATCTAACCTGGATATCAATTCTTCTAGACCTAAGATCTAACCTGAATATCAATTCTTCTAGACCTAAGATCTAACCTGAATATCAACTCTTCTAGACCTAAGATCTAACCTGAATATCAATTCTTCTAGACCTAAGATCTAACCTGAATATCAACTCTTCTAGACCTAAGATCTAACCTGAATATTAATTCTTCTAGTCCTAAGATCTAACCTGAATATCAATTCTTCTAGACCTAAGATCTAACCTGAATATCAATTCTTCTAGACCTAAGATCTAACCTGGATATCAATTCTTCTAGACCTAAGATCTAACCTGAATATCAATTCTTCTAGACCTAAGATCTAACCTGAAAATCAACTCTTCTAGACCTAAGATCTAACCTGAATATCAATTCTTCTAGACCTAAGATCTAACCTGAATATCAATTCTTCTAGACCTAAGATCTAATCTGAATATCAATTCTTCTATACCTAAGATCTAACCTGAATATCAATTCTTCTAGACCTAAGATCTAACCTGAATATCAATTCTTCTAGACCTAAGATCTAACCTGAATATCAATTCTTCTAGACCTAAGATCTAACCTGAATATCAATTCTTCTAGACCTAAGATCTAACCTGAATATCAACTGTTCTAGGCCTAAGATCTAACCTGAATATCAACTGTTCTAGACCTAAGATCTAACCTGAATATCAATTCTTCTAGACCTAAGATCTAACCTGAATATCAATTCTTCTAGACCTAAGATCTAACCTGAATATCAACTGTTCTAGGCCTAAGATCTAACCTGAATATCAACTGTTCTAGACCTAAGATCTAACCTGAATATCAATTCTTCTAGACCTAAGATCTAACCTGAATATCAACTGTTCTAGGCCTAAGATCTAACCTGGATATGAATTCTTCTAGACCTAAGATCTAACCTGAATATCAACTCTTCTAGACCTAAGATCTAACCTGAATATCAATTCTTCTAGACCTAAGGTCTAACCTGAATATCAACTCTTCTAGACCTAAGATCTAACCTGAATATCAATTCTTCTAGACCTAAGATCTAACCTGAATATCAACTCTTCTAGACCTAAGATCTAACCTGAATATCAATTCTTCTAGACCTAAGATCTAACCTGAATATCAATTCTTCTAGACCTAAGATCTAACCTGAATATCAATTCTTCTAGACCTAAGATCTAACCTGAATATCAACTCTTCTAGACCTAAGATCTAATCTGAATATCAATTCTTCTAGACCTAAGATCTAACCTGAATATCAACTCTTCTAGACCTAAGATCTAACCTGAATATCAATTCTTCTAGACCTAAGATCTAACCTGAATATCAATTCTTCTAGACCTAAGATCTAATCTGAATATCAATTCTTCTATACCTAAGATCTAACCTGAATATCAATTCTTCTAGACCTAAGATCTAACCTGAATATCAATTCTTCTAGACCTAAGATCTAACCTGAATATCAATTCTTCTAGACCTAAGATCTAACCTGAATATCAATTCTTCTAGACCTAAGATCTAACCTGAATATCAATTCTTCTAGACCTAAGATCTAACCTGAATATCAATTCTTCTAGACCTAAGATCTAACCTGAATATCAACTCTTCTAGACCCAAGATCTAACCTGAATATCAATTCTTCTAGACATAAGATCTAACCTGAATATCAACTCTTCTAGACCCAAGATCTAACCTGAATATCAACTCTTCTAGACCTAAGATCTAACCTGAATATCAATCTTCTAGGCCTAAGATCTAACCTGTATATCAATTCTTCTAGACCTAAGATCTAACCTGTATATCAATTCTTCTAGACCTAAGATCTAACCTGAATATCAATTCTTCTAGACCTAAGATCTAACCTGAATATCAACTCTTCTAGACCTAAGATCTAACCTGAATATTAATTCTTCTAGACCTAAGATCTAACCTGAATATAAATTCTTCTAGACCTAAGATCTAATCTGAATATCAACTCTTCTAGACCTAAGATCTAACCTGAATATCAATTCTTCTAGACCTAAGATCTAACCTGAATATCAATTCTTCTAGACCTAAGATCTAATCTGAATATCAATTCTTCTATACCTAAGATCTAACCTGAATATCAATTCTTCTAGACCTAAGATCTAACCTGAATATCAATTCTTCTAGACCTAAGGTCTAACCTGAATATCAACTCTTCTAGACCTAAGATCTAACCTGAATATCAACTCTTCTAGACCTAAGATCTAACCTGAATATCAATTCTTCTAGACCTAAGATCTAACCTGAATATCAATTCTTCTAGACCTAAGATCTAGCCTGAATATCAACTCTTCTAGACCTAAGATCTAACCTGAATATCAATTCTTCTAGACCTAAGATCTAACCTGAATATCAATTCTTCTAGACCTAAGATCTAACCTGAATATCAACTCTTCTAGGCCTAAGATCTAACCTGAATATCAATTCTTCTAGACCTAAGATCTAACCTGAATATCAATTCTTCTAGACCTAAGATCTAGCCTGAATATCAACTCTTCTAGACCTAAGATCTAACCTGAATATCAATTCTTCTAGACCTAAGATCTAACCTGAATATCAACTCTTCTAGACCTAAGATCTAACCTGAATATCAATTCTTCTAGACCTAAGATCTAACCTGAATATCAATTCTTCTAGACCTAAGATCTAACCTGAATATCAACTCTTCTAGACCTAAGATCTAATCTGAATATCAATTCTTCTAGACCTAAGATCTAACCTGAATATCAACTCTTCTAGACCTAAGATCTAACCTGAATATCAATTCTTCTAGACCTAAGATCTAACCTGAATATCAATTCTTCTAGACCTAAGATCTAATCTGAATATCAATTCTTCTATACCTAAGATCTAACCTGAATATCAATTCTTCTAGACCTAAGATCTAACCTGAATATCAATTCTTCTAGACCTAAGATCTAACCTGAATATCAATTCTTCTAGACCTAAGATCTAATCTGAATATCAATTCTTCTAGACCTAAGATCTAACCTGAATATCAATTCTTCTAGGCCTAAGATCTAACCTGTATATCAATTCTTCTAGACCTAAGATCTAACCTGAATATCAACTCTTCTAGGCCTAAGATCTAACCTGTATATCAACTCTTCTAGACCTAAGATCTAACCTGAATATCAACTCTTCTAGACCTAAGATCTAACCTGAATATCAATTCTTCTAGACCTAAGATCTAACCTGAATATCAATTCTTCTAGACCTAAGATCTAACCTGAATATCAATTCTTCTAGGCCTAAGATCTAACCTGTATATCAATTCTTCTAGACCTAAGATCTAACCTGAATATCAACTCTTCTAGGCCTAAGATCTAACCTGTATATCAACTCTTCTAGACCTAAGATCTAACCTGAATATCAACTCTTCTAGACCTAAGATCTAACCTGAATATCAATTCTTCTAGACCTAAGATCTAACCTGAATATCAATTCTTCTAGACCTAAGATCTAACCTGAATATCAATTCTTCTAGACCTAAGATCTAACCTGAATATCAACTCTTCTAGACCCAAGATCTAACCTGAATATCAATTCTTCTAGACCTAAGATCTAACCTGAATATCAATTCTTCTAGTCCTAAGATCTAACCTGAATATCAATTCTTCTAGACCTAAGATCTAACCTGAATATCAACTCTTCTAGGCCTAAGATCTAACCTGGATATCAATTCTTCTAGACCTAAGATCTAACCTGAATATCAATTCTTCTAGACCTAAGATCTAACCTGAATATCAACTCTTCTAGACCTAAGATCTAACCTGAATATCAATTCTTCTAGACCTAAGATCTAACCTGAATATCAACTCTTCTAGACCTAAGATCTAACCTGAATATCAATTCTTCTAGACCTAAGATCTAACCTGAATATCAATTCTTCTAGACCTAAGATCTAATCTGAATATCAATTCTTCTATACCTAAGATCTAACCTGAATATCAATTCTTCTAGACCTAAGATCTAACCTGAATAGCAATTCTTCTAGACCTAAGATCTAACCTGAATATCAATTCTTCTAGACCTAAGATCTAATCTGAATATCAATTTTCTAGACCTAAGATCTAACCTGAATATCAATTCTTCTAGACCTAAGATCAAACCTGAATATCAATTCTTCTAGACCTAAGATCTAACCTGAATATCAACTCTTCTAGACCTAAGATCTAACCTGAATATCAATTCTTCTAGGCCTAAGATCTAATTGTATATATCAATTCTTCTAGACCTAAGATCTAACCTGAATATCAACTCTTCTAGGCCTAAGATCTAACCTGTATATCAACTCTTCTAGACCTAAGATCTAACCTGAATATCAACTCTTCTAGACCTAAGATCTAACCTGAATATCAATTCTTCTAGACCTAAGATCTAACCTGAATATCAATTCTTCTAGACCTAAGATCTAACCTGAATATCAATTCTTCTAGACCTAAGATCTAACCTGAATATCAATTCTTCTAGACCTAAGATCTAACCTGAATATCAACTCTTCTAGACCCAAGATCTAACCTGAATATCAATTCTTCTAGACCTAAGATCTAACCTGAATATCAACTCTTCTAGACCTAAGATCTAACCTGAATATCAATTCTTCTAGGCCTAAGATCTAACCTGTATATCAATTCTTCTAGGCCTAAGATCTAACCTGTATATCAATTCTTCTAGACCTATCATCTAACCTGAATATCAACTCTTCTAGTCCTATCATCTAACCTGTATTGCAAGATACCCCTGTTATACAGATTCCATCCTTGGTCATGTAAGGATCACCTGGGCAGTTCATTTCTAACGGACCCTCCAACCTCGGCTTGCATCCTCTAAGAAATAAAGGTGATATTAACAATTTTACTTATTAGCTAGCAAACATTTCATGAGTTCAAAAAGATGGCTGGATACGAACTTTTGCCACATTTATCTTCAAGTCCTACCTGTATCTGACATACGAACTTTTGCCACATTTATCTTCAAGTCCTACCTGTATCTGACATACGAACTTTTGCCACATTTATCTTCAATTCCTACCTGTATCTGACATAATGAACTGTTGCCACATTTATCTTCAAGTCTTACATGTATCTGACATAAGAACTGTTGCCACATTTATCTTGAAGTCCTACCTGTATCTGACATACGAACTGTTGCCACATTTATCTCGACATTCCCAAGCATTCCATTGCGTCCAGATGCCAGGCACTGTGAAGACAAAATTTGTAAACATTATGGAGGCCTATTGGTTTGAACTATAGACTGTTTTATTGTTTTATATGGATACATAGTAATGGATTCTCACAAACCAAGTAGATCAATGGTTCTCAAACTGTGGTCCGCAGGAAGATGAAAATTTTATACAACTAGTCGACCGAAGGCGTAGCATAAACCGCAGGGCCGGCCTTAGGCAACTGCAACCTATGCGACCGCCGTGGGACCGGCACTTTCATAGGACCCGCACTTTCATAGGACCCGCGATAATTCAAGGTGTATAAATCGATAAATTAAACCATTTTATAAAACAGATTTCCCGTGCCCTCCTGTCGATTTACCAGGAGCTCCTGGAAATCTCCCGAAATGGCAAAATATACGAAAACGTCCTTAAAATATACGAAAATATATAGACAAAAATTGTCATTTTGGGGTGTCATTCAATATGGAAAACACCAATCCTACGCGCAATAAAAAAAACGGCATTATGCATTAGCCTTAATTGTGTAATCTGGTGATAGAAGCTTCTCGCGCCTCAAACTAATGAAGAATTACTTGAGGTCAACAATTGTCAAAGATAGATTGAAACATTTGTTAATTCTTGCTATTGAGCTTGATCTATGTAGGAATTAGGAAACATAATTATTTTTATATACTGTATGACTTTGCTACATGCAAGGCTCGTAAAGTAATTCTGTAAGTAGTAAAGAATGAATAAAATGCAAAGACGAATTTATTTTCTAATACAAACTTTTTAACTTCACTTATTATCCGCTTCCCTACCCAAACTTGGCCCCGCGAAATCTGTTTCGCATAGAGCCCCACAGCTGTTGAGTCCGGCCCTGCTATTTAGTGACTGGTGAATATACATAGTAGATTACTTGTTCTCTTTCCATGACTTCTTGGTCACAATGGTTAAGTCCGGCGCTGCTATTTAGTGTTTGTAAAATGTTTTACATGTTTCGGATGTTCCTTCAGAGTTGAAGATAGTTTACTTTCTAGTCCATACCTCCCGCAGGACGAGGGGGGATGGGAGCGTCAGGGTTTGAACCCTAGACAGTCGATAAATCCAAACGACAGACCAGCGCGCAAACCGCACGAACAGACAGCCATCCGTAGTGACGGGTGAATACTACTTGGTCTCCCCCCCCCCCCATCTCTTGTTTTTTAGTGGGGTAACTCTATCCGCAGAAATAAAAGAGTGATCTTTCCTTTACTTCTTCTTCTTCTTCCAAACTGTTGAGCCATGTAGGGAATTATATATACAGATAAAAATAACTTTTTCGCTAAAGGCCACTTTGGCGCGAGGATAAAACTATGATCCCACCAAAATTAACCCATATTAAGGGTCGCCACTGTAACGGTGCATGTGTAGTCAGATGTAGCTGAAGTATTTCTAGATATGCTTATGTAGAATAAGTGCGTGCGTACCTTGTATGATGTATTTTCAATCTACGAGCTCTTCATGCACACCGTCACAAATATAGATAAGGTACTAAACAGGAACACAGACTCAAATGACCAAGTCGACTCAAGGTGAACTTCAAACAAACGTTTATTACAGAATGGGCCACAGTCTAGTCTGTCACTATAGAACGATGTTATCCCCTTGAGAATCTAGCGGTAACTGATTCCTAAACGTCAATCTTAACCTCTAACCCCAAAGTCTATGTCGTCATTCTAAAATATCCGTTCACTGTCAGTACATTAAAGTGCGTCACCCAACTAACTAAACTAGCTATCTAACAGTTCCTCCTTAATACAGGGGCACTATGGAATTGTAAAGAAGTTGTTGACTGCTCCCCCGTCTTCTTATTAAGTACAACGTGGATTCATTACCGAAATGAATCTCATCACAAACAAGAAAAACATGTTTAAAAATATTTTTCAAAAAAAGACAATGCCTCCATTATTAAACTTCAAATATAATAAAATAATTTGTAAAAAATAATAATAAAAATTTTGGGTTCCATTCGAGTATCGAGCCCGTGACACCATTAATTATTGGTATGTTCATTATACGGACATTTAGATCTAACACTAGACCTAAAGTTCTGATTTAGAACTATTAAGATCTTGATTAAATCTACTTCTGGATCTCTGGAATCTAGATGTAATCTTTATTAGATACTCAATTATCGCATTTACGGAAATACGGTTGACTACGCTATGTTGGCAACAGACCTAGATGTGGTTTGCAGCCTAATTTACATTTCATTATTTTTTACTTTGACAAATTATAACGGTCAAACTAGAGTTTTCCCTTTGGCCAACGAGTTGGTAATTCTTTTTTTTCATCGATATACATTAACTTAAATTTCTAGGAACATCATTAGAGCTGTTTTTGAGATAAGTTGTAAACGCACCCATCCGGATTCCATGAATTACTAATTTCGATCCAAACAAAAATACATTCATAAAATCTCAACTTCACACAAGTCATACATTTTTTTAAAAACAAAAGTGATACTATCAATAAACACACGAATGTTTTGTTTGGTGTAATGCACATATTGTAAGACAAATGTCTTTCAGGACAGAAAAGTTTAGGCATATTATTATTATTATTATTACAAAATCATGTTGTTTTTTTCTTTTTTTTTTACAGTTATATACTGTAGCTAATTCACTAAGACTTAGGGATCTGTGGGCAAATTTTGACTACACATATATATATATATATATATTGTTACGATCTTCTCACTCATACATCGACAGCCAAGGCTACATCAAATTCAAATGCTTTCTTGAACTTATCAGAACTGTCTGACTAACACAAGTCTCTCTTGCTCGTACAGCTACATTTTCGAGGACTCAAAGGTACCACAATCTTTACCGATTAAAAAAAAAACTTCTGTTATGTTTCAGCCAGAAAATTAATTGTAAAATAAGTCTTGAAGGTGAATTGACATAATCCTTTCTGTTTCTCCGTTTGTTCCTGCTTGCTATGTATAGGACTTTCAATGAAGTCTTACTGTCTTAAAAATGTGTACTCATTTAAAAAACAAAATGCATATTTCCATTTTACTTGATATATATATATATATATATATATATATATATATATATATATATATATATATATATATATATATATATATATATATATACAGAATATAGCAAATACTTCAAAGCATTGTCTTACTTACAAAAATCTGGTATTCCAAGATCCTCGTCGGTTCTACCATCTCCGTCATCGTCTGAAAAAAACAGTCACACTCAAGAACTACGTTGATAGAGTTTGAACTGATATTCAAGGGGCTTTCTGAGGACTTTTTAGTGCTTTATTATTTGCGCACTTCTAAGCACATTCGGTGAAAAAAAAGTTTCCCTTTCAGACCTGGCGATCTATGGGGCAGACGATAAGGTCATCTGTTTTTTTTTGGCCAACGGTTTTTGAGCGGGGTGTCATGTGGCCAGCACCAACCGTCATTACTTTCCCCAACTATGGTACCCATTAGAGATTATGGCCTCAGGAACGCCCTAAATATCCCGAAATTCAGAATCCTAGTCTTCACCGAGATTTGAACCCAGGACTCCATGCTAGGAAGGTTTATAACCCCTCAGCCACCGCACCCCCTTCTAAGCACATAGAGCACTAGAAAGTTTTAAGTGTTTTATTATTTGCGCTCTTCTCTGCACAGACTAGAAAGTTGTGTTGTTTTTTTTTAAGTGTGTGATATTTCCAAAGACTTTTGGGTTACGTCATCTCTCAGCGTCTCGGACAGTCGCTGTACAATCATACAGGCTAAGGGGCACCTATTTGTGTGTGGTGTTATAACATAATAATAATAATAATAATAATAATTCTTCGTTCTCATTGTTATGTTGGAGCGTTCAGATGACTAGACCAATATATGAGATGAACTGCGCAGTGGTTTCCAAATCAGGAAGCTCCCCATATAATTTTCACTCTATTGGGGTGTTTTGGGGTCAATGTCTTATACGGGCCTCTTGGTAAAGAGAGCAGTTTTGGAGGACGAGGTCGGAGAGCCCGGCCCCCTACCTGCGCGGTGGGACTCCACAGGCAGGACGCCACATCTATTAGAATCGTTACTGAATTCCAACATAGGTGAGGTTGCGTGTCAATGTGTTATGCGCCAGGAGGCCCATTGACTCCGACTTCAGCCTGCTTTTTTTTCTGGGTGTGCTCCCATAGCCTTTGATCATCCAAGATCATCTGTAAGGCAGCAGGTGTTTATTTTCGGAGTTTTCTCTCCTAGATGAACTGCTATCCCTAGCTAACGAGCTTCATCTACCCGGGTTTAGAGTTAGAGCGCTCTATACTCGCTTTTTGCAATCATTTCCCTGGATTTCTGAGATGTTTTTAATAAATATTCTAACCACTGGAATACTTCACCTCATCCTCCATGACTGCAAACCAGTTGGTCCGCGGCTGTTTATTTGCTATTCACAGCTAAACATTATATCTAAGGGCCTTTCCCCTACCCACCATCTGGGGACGCGCTTGGTAGAAGGTGGTAGCTCCCCCAAGATAATAATAATAAAGATTTTTATGTTAGAAACGAACAAGTATTCAATCTCTGGCGCTGCCAGGGTCGAGTTTCGTTAAAGGGAAACAAAATTCACCGTAGTCCTTTTATCAGTTTCCACCGAGCAATTTTCTGGTAATGTGGCAGGTCTACAGCAGTACCGCACTCTGACAGGCAGCGAGAGTGTTCCTAGGAATGCCAAGGGCCTTGAAGGTATCTGTAAGGTCAGTTATTATCTTTCGATTTACATAACAATGGGGTATATTGTTGTTTTAGATAACTTCCATAAACGCGTAATCTCCAAGTCTAGGTTCCCATATTTTCTTTGTTTTTCCAACTCAGTTTGTAAAAGTGCGGTACTGCTGCAGACCTGCCCCATCAGCAGAAAATTCCTCTGACAAACGTATAAAGGGAAATTTGTCTTACAATTTGTGCATTGCACCAAACAAAACAGTATATTTTTAGAAAAAAAAAATACATTCACAGCAGACTCACTCATAATTTACATACGAAAGGTTTATAGCAGATTGTTTCTATTTAACGATTTGATTGCTTGGGGAACAAAAGAGTTATTGTGTCTGTTTGCCTTTGCTATCGGTGTCTTGTATCTTTTTTGTGATGGTAAAATAACAAAATCCTGACCCAAAGGGTGATTTTTTTATTCTTAGAATCGTTTTAGCTTTTTTATGAATGTGTTCTATTTCTCTGAAATACTCATTTACGTCTGAGTTCTCTGAGAGCAGAGCAAAAAGAGTCGCATCGTCAGCGAATTTTGTGAAAGAGCAAAAAGGACAATCGGATTGAAAATCATTGGTGTACAAAATGAACCACAATGGCAATTTCACAGCCCCCTGGCTAACACTTTGCAGTGTCCTACCTTTCTTCTTCAAAGGTGGTTAGTTGATTAGGCCTTAAGTCATTGCCATTATTTCGCCGAGATTCTATTATTCCTTGTCTTTACGTATAGCTAGCATCGAGCTTGAGTGGGTTTGAACAGAAGCTAGAGACATTACAATTGCTTGGACGAGTCAGCCACTCGGCTTGCATGAGCAAGATACACATAACTCGTAACAGCATTCTTTCTTAAAATATTGGACTCGACCTCAACGACTTCAATCTATAACCTCTAAAACTGTAAATATTGATAATAATACTAAAGATGACCCTGACATCACAGTTATGACTGAAATTAAATAAATCAAATTCTACGAACCTATATCGTTCTTAATCTCTTCGTCTATTCGACCATCACAGTCATTATCTATGTAGTCGTAACGATCAGTCCCATTTGTAGCTATACATTTCTAGATTGTTGAACAGAAAAACAACATTCACAAAGGTATTTGTGTAACCGTTTCTTTGACTGTATTGTAGGTTTGACTTAAGTGAATAAAGATTAGTACGTCCTAGCCCAAACATTCTAGAAGAAGGCGGACAGGGTTCGTAACAGGGATTTGTATGATGTCGTGATTTCTCCCACATAGACTTTTGACTTGATTTGAAAAGACCCGCTGCATAATGCGCCCCCCCCCCTCCAATATATACAGGCTTTCCTATTTTTGGGCCCGCTAATTTTAGTGGCACTTGTACTTATACGTTCCCCTCCCTGTCTTGCCAATAACAAAAAGCTAGTCCTTCGCACACATTCCCGTTCCCATTTCTGCAATTACCTTTGTATTTTGTTTTCTAAAAAGAAATCAATATCAATTTTGGTTTTATTAATTGTAATCGTTTATTAGACCCTTTTTGAATGTAGAGAAATGACAATAGATCTAGATTTATATTTCAATACTATTAGAATTAGATTTTATTTTTGACAGTGTTGCAAAGTACCATTACTTGCTTCCACCTCTCCCTCTTTCTCTCTCTCTCTCTCTCTCTCTCTCAAAAAAAAAAATCTCTGGGTTTATCTTATTAATGCTATTGGGATTTTTTGTATTATTTAGACCGCGTCTAAAAGGAAGTGGAAATGACGTAAGGCCTATTAAAAGTAAGTAGACTTAGTAGGGAAAAAGAAAAATTCGTGATATTTTTCAAATGATTTCTAATTAGACTGCGGCCTTCTGGGGAAATACCAAAATAAAAATAAAATACAAAGGTTTCATAGAGCTTGCGGTTTTTTGCAAATTGCAGCGGTCATGTTGCGTATCTGTCAAAAAGCGTTCTTAGTGAGCCCCTAGGAGGTACAAGGAACCTGTGTGCGAAATAGGATGCGAATACTTGTACTACGAAAGTTTAAGAGATCTCGTGTTGGGACTGGAGAAAAATTCCCCCCCCCCATAAAAAAATCTGGATCCGCTAATTCCTTGAGACCTGTCTTACATAACTGTCCTAGAGCCCAGCCATAGAGATCCTTACACCACTCCATGAATGCAATGTTAATCAGTTTGAACTGAAGATTCTAAATTCAAATATTATCAGCACGGCGAGACACGTCAAAAAATATTTTAGATCGACCTCTTTACAACAACAACAAATTAGCATCAAATTAGCATCAAATTAGCAGTATATAAAATAGCAGCTGACCTTAAAGTCTGTGTTAATGCTGGCCAGAATAAATCCAGCCGAGGAGATAAAGCCGAACCCCTCCGAGGACACGTAGATGTAGCAGCCAAATTTGTACAGGCTCGACGTCAGGTGGGCGATGTGCGTCCCTCCTTCCAATTGTATGGCCCCAACGAGCCAGTCGTTGTTTCCCATCACTTTATTCCAGCTGACTACAAATCTAGGACATCCAATAATAATAATAATAATCTGTATTATCGATAAGGAAATTAGTCCCACGATTTGTGCAATAAAAAATACATTAAATGTATAGAAAGAAAATCTGGGTTCAATGAAACAATAGATCATTTATAACATCAGATCACATCCGAACGTTTTCGGCTTTGAGAATGTCACAAATTTCTTTCTTTCCATTTTTTTTTATTTTAATAGTCATTTTAGAATTTCATCTATTGCTGTCAATTATGAATAGCTAGCTTTTTTGTGTATTCGGTGTACAGAATACAGGGAAAGTTCGTACGCTATGTATTAGCGAAAGTTTACGAAATTTATTATGCACATTTCAATAGACCTATAATAAAATCAAATTTCTAAACTCATTCGATTTAGCAAAATAGTTTTTTATAATACAGAATGTAACAGTAAACAATAAATATAGCAATATATCATTATACCAATTTTGTTTAGTTTGTTTATTTATTACAAAGGTTATATCAACTTTTGTTTATTTAGTTTGTTTATTTATTACAAAGGTTATATCAACTTTTGTTTATTTAGTTTGTTTATTTATTACAAAGGTTATATCAACTTTTGTTTATTTAGTTTGTTTATTTATTACAAAGGTTATATCAACTTTTGTTTATTTAGTTTGTTTATTTATTACAAAGGTTATATCAACTTTTGTTTATTTAGTTTGTTTATTTATTACAAAGCTTATATCAACTCATTGTGTCTTTCTAGTAAAAAGTTTGTACACGTTATTTCTCCCAAACTCAATCTCGGAACAAACTGAAATTTTGCAAAATTATTTATTTTACCTGACAACACAAGAATCAATTAAAGAAATTAATTAATTAACTGTTGGTAATAAATTATTTTGTTTGGTGTCTCAAAGAAGGGAAAGAAATTGTAATCGACTGAAACGGTGGTATAAGCTTTGATGTATGGTTGGGCCTAGATGTTATAGAACTAAACACTTACTTTGATGTATGGTTGGGCCTAGATGTTATAGAACTAAACACTTACTTTGATGTATGGTTGGGCCTAGATGTTATAGAACTAAACACTTACTTTGATGTATGGTTGGGCCTAGATGTTATAGAACTAAACACTTACTTTGATGTATGGTTGGGCCTAGATGTTGTAGAACGAAACACTTACTTGTTATGTATGAACGTGTCGTTGATCTGAGTCGAATTGATATACCATTTGTGTACAATTAATATCACGTATGTCTGCATGTCGGGAGTATAAGTTTCCGTCTGAAAACTAGAGCAGAACAATTGAAATAGTCAACGGATTCTAGGTCATCTTTTAAATCAGAAGACACAATACAAATACACCATTAAAATCTAAACATTAATTCGAAGTCGAATTATATTAGAGATCTTCATCTAAGGTGAGCCAAATAATGAATAGTTGTTTGTGTGAGTGTGTGTGTCCGGTGTACAGAATAGAGAAAGTG
This sequence comes from Biomphalaria glabrata, assembly GCF_947242115.1. Taxonomy (NCBI): domain Eukaryota; kingdom Metazoa; phylum Mollusca; class Gastropoda; family Planorbidae; genus Biomphalaria; species Biomphalaria glabrata. The sequence continues at coordinate 11,484,940 of NC_074728.1, forward strand.
TTGATGGTCTATTTGTTTTTCTTTAATGTGGATTATAAAATAATTTATGTGCATTCTTAGCACTGCCAAATCAAACTAAAGCTTTCTAAGCTTTCATGTTTGTGGAACAACACTATTTCAATATTTAGGAAGTATTAGAATATTTTCTCTCTGTGATAGTTGCGCAACTTAAATATCGTATCCGAAATAAGGTATTTTTTGACAAAATGAAATGCCGTGTTTTAAGGTAATATAATCTGGTCTCAGAAGTTGTAAGCGCTCTTCCAATGCATTTCCAAAAAAATCTATTTCCTGTCACTCTGTATTCAAACGACTAGCCCTCCGACAATATAACCATAATAATTGGACAAGTGAGAGTCGCAGTCTTCCTGCACTGCGTATATTATTTAATGGCAGCGCACTTGGCCATTGTAGCGAAGATCCCCTATTTCAGAAGATAAAGATGAGGCGCGTTGGCTGAGTGGTAAAGCACTTGGTTTTCGAACCAGGAGTCACGGTTTTGAATCCTTGTGAAGACTGGGATTTTTAATTTCAGGATCTTTAGGGCACCTCTGAGTCCACCCAGCTCTATGGACACTTATTTAATCCTGTGTACCCCAAGGGTAGTATAGGACCACAACCACACCTTTCCACCGAACTCGGTTCTGAGCAGCTTTGACTGACCTCCCCAGGTTTGTTTAGGAATTTCCTCTTTCTCTGTAGATTCCTATTATGTCCCTGCCTAGCATCAGTTGGTTTTCGCAAGGTGTATCCTAGCCAACTCCATATTCAAGTTGTCGATGTCTTCGGATACGGGTTTCTGTTTGGTGCTCTCCCACAAGTGAACAAAAGATATCTTTAAGGGACATGAAGTTTCCAGTATCCGGCGTGTTCAAATTACATCATGATAATCCCCAATATGAGCAAATAATAAAAGTAATTGCAGTGCAGAGAGTAGGAAAGATGTTTACGAGGGTCATGAGTTTTTGTGACTCTTCGTGTATCGGGGCCATACAAATGGACCGACTTAAATTTTGTGTAAAAGATTCGTATCTTGTTCTGTAGAAACAGTGCTTGGGAACGCCCGATTGTTTCTAACTTATCTTTATTAATGCGATTTTATGTATTGTCATCAGTTCCACTAACCCTACTGCCCAGATTGGTCAAACGGTCTGTGTCGAGGATGTTCTTCCCTTCTGTACAATTGCGCACTCTTGTTTGTTATTGATTCTCATAAATTCGTTGGTTGTTTTTTTTTGAGGGGTCAGTAAGTCCAGACTTTTTTGCTTCTTCTGAAAGTATGGTCGATTCGGTTCAAGTGTGTGTGTGTGTGTGTGTGACAGAAAGCAGAGGTTACTACTACTATATGTGATCTTCGTTGTCAAAGATGTCTTGTCAGAGGCGCAGTTAGCCATGTGCATGTGGTGCTGGCCGCACGGGACCCAAGTGGAGATGGGCAACAAACTAAGGACAAACTTTCTCAGTAAGAACAGAACATTGTACATACATAACCAACATCAACAAACATCTAAAACAAGGACATGTTTGATATCTTGAGTTTTGTCAATAAAAAACAAGACATTGTACATACATGACCAACATCAACAAACATCTAAAACAAGGACATGTTTGATATCTTGAGTTTTGTCAATAAAAAAAAACAACAGCTAGATAAATCATTTCCTAATATTGTCTTTATTTGACAATCGACAATGCGGTAACTGTGTCTATACACGATAAAATTATTGATAGTTTTGCGAGCAAGAAAGCATTATTTGAAGAATCTTTTTATTAAATAGTTTTTTTTTTCTTTTTTTGTTAATTAGCATAACTTTTACCACGAAAACACATTAGTTCAGTAAAAAAAAACGTCTTTTCGCTATTTTATTTCTTTTTTTTTTATTAAGGAGGGTAGGCATCACGAGGCGCGGCCGCACTGGACATCATATACCCTAGCTACGCCACTGTGTCTTTCTCATGACCCAATTCACAAAATTGGAACGTAAAATGAATAAAATGCAATATTATTAAATAATACAGATGCAATATTATTAAATAAATAGAAATGCAATATTATTAATCTTTATGAAATGAAGTAAATGAATGTCAGGCACGTGTCCCAGTTAAAGGTATCTGCGTTATTTTACTTGTTTTACACTAACTGCATTCATACTTCAGTTTCCATGCCAGACAACCAACAAACCTGACGTCTGCTAACTCAAGAGAAGTTTATTACCTCCACATGTATATGTTAAAGAAGAGCTCGTTGGGCGGCACCACAGTCAAAGAGCCGTCGCCAAAAGCGATCTTGCCACAAGTTGAAGGCAGCATAAGGTAGCACGCGCAGGGCTTGCTAGCCCGGAGGGCGTAGTGCTCTTTTGGGAAATTGTGGAGCTGTGGGGTCATTTCAAAACAAAGTGAATTAACACCATTAGAAAAGCAACAACAACAAAAATAATAGCACCATTTTTTTATATTTCCAACAGAAAAACAATGACAAGAGAGACAATACATATTTCCCATGAAAGAATATTAATCGAGAATCGCCCACAAAAATATTCATACATCCTATGAAAGAATATTTATAAAAATCACCAACAAAACTCCATAATGACTTTTCGCTTCATGTTTGAGGGCTAAAGCACTTGGCTTCCGAGCCGAACAGTCTGGTGTTCGAATCCCGGTGACAACTGGGATTTTGAATTTTAGGGCTATTAGTCCACACAGTGCTAATACGTAAATGCTTTCATCAAGCCCTGGCTATAATACAAAAAAAAAACAGAAATGGATAAGTGGTTTGAGTGCTGGGACAAGTCCCAAAAAGCCAGTGGAGTCTGGGAGCGCATGAGGCGCCCTGACCGCACTTCCCCGTGGTGGAGGTTGTCCAGGCCTGAGCAAGCTATTATAGCACAGTGCAGGACAGGCCACTGTCCTGTTGGCTCATATTTCTCGCGGCTATGGCCAAATTTTGATTCACGGTGCCCCCGCTGCGGGGAAGAAGAGGAAACCGTGCCTCATATTCTGTTTGACTGCCCTAGACTTGCTGATCTCCGTCTCTACAGTTCTGGGAAACGCAAAATTCTCGACCTGTATGGCGACATTTATGCACTACGCAAGACAGCAGGGTTTCTGTCCAGGGCTTTTGCAAGAGAGGATTTGAGCCTCTCAAGCCCTCACTCTAATGGAGTTTGATGATGATGATGAATAGGTAAATGACATGACACCATAGTTAACCGTCGACCAAATAAACAGTTGATCTTTACATCACAAATAGGTAAATTTTTACATCACAAGCCACAAATGTATGTGTGTGAAGATGTGCTTGCCAATGTTAACAGTGACGTTACTGGACAGTTTGGGGGGGGGGAGGGGTGCGGGCCTCACCGGTGACACCCAAAAGAAAGAAAGAAAGAAAGAAAGATAGATAGATAGATAGATAGATAGATAGATAGATAGATAGATAGATAGATAGATAGATAGATAGATAGATAGATAGACATACAGACAGACAGACGGACGGACGGACGGACGGACGGACAGACAGACAGTTACGTACTAAAATCCTGGTTCCAGGGTCCAGCATCGAGACAATATATTTGTCTGATTGATCTACGCGGATGGTGGTGTTGGGTTCACTGGAAATCACGATAGCCAGGCGGGTGTCCGATGTTCGAGTCCCTCTTTCAAATATGATGAAATAGCGTCCATATGTCTCCAGCGGAAGAGCCATGTCTAGAAGATATGTTGTTGTTTTTTTTACATAAGCCACAAAGTGAGATGTAAAATAAATGTATTGCAACTCACAATATTTTGTGATTGTTTAAGAAACTTTGCGGACAAATTATAATAGTTTAAATATTTGAAAGTCTTGATTTCAGCATATAGAACTCTGTTCCTGATTTGCTGTCTAATACACAAAGAAAACAAGCAAAATATATTTCATAATACTTTTTTAAAAACTTATATAAAGGGGATAACTTCACAGTTACAGACACACACACACACACACATATATATATATATATATATATATATATATATATATATATATATATCAGTCAGTAATGTACGAATTATTTCTCTTTTTTCGATATCCAGCTATATTAATTAATTACCGCTATTTAATTAGCTAATTTGTTACTTATGTTATTGATTCGTATATTGTCTTTGGCAATAAATAATTGTGCTAAGTTTAAACTTGGAAAGTGGGAGACATATCGTGTGCAAAATTTCTATTAGACAGACAGACAGACAGACAGAGTGAGTTGTTATAAGCTGTGTAACAAATGCTCAATAAGAAACATTTATTCTTTGAGATTGCATTGCGATACAAATTAAACAGCTCATAAAAATGTCGCGATGTAAAAAAAAAAAACAGCAAATAATGTTTGTAAAAATATAAAATGGTTTACATGCTTCGGATTTTCCTTCAGAGTTGAAGGAAATCTATTTCCTAGTCCACCCGCGGGAAGTCGTGGGATGGCAGCAGACAGGGGATGAACCCGGGACCATCAAGACGACCATACGACAATTACATGTGTACATTTGTTGGGAAGATTAGTTAACAACATTTGTTAAGCAGATTAGCTAAGTGCACTAGTGAGCACATCAGTTACACGTGGAGTACTGTCACATCCTTGTACGTAGACAGCTCAAATTACGTCACAAGTTTTGACACTTGGAATGGTTCAAAAATGTCAGACAGACATTGATAGAAAAGTAGTTCAAGGCTACAGCAAGGAAATATAATTTAATATAGGTCAAGGGAAAAAAAATACACAAAGAAAAAAACAAAAGTAAGACAAGGTGAAGGCTGTTGAGGTGTTGTGACAAGTCAAAAACTCGCTGTCAGAGTCACTCTAAATTATCACAGCATTAATTATTATTTTTCATTATTTATTTATTTTATTTTAATTATTTCCCCATCCTACCCCCAAATTCTTCACCCACGCCACCTTTTCCGCTCCAGGCTAGACTTAGTTGACCACATTGGAGATAGCTAGGCCACGTCTTTCGAGTTATCTTCCCTTGACCGGGGCAAAGATACGCACAGACTTTGATCTTATCGACAGGATGTCTGACGGCCGCGGTTTACACCACCTTGGTTTGAATGCAAGCTAATCCTTCTCCCCCCCCCCTTCTCTCACGTCTCTCTTTGATCTAGGAGATTACTCGAGTCAAAGTGCCTCTCGACGCTCCCATCTTAAGTCTAATTCACCCACGTGTAAGATAATGCTAAGCCTAGGACATTTCCTGCTTCCGCTCGCATTTTCCAGGCCTATATAAAGTAGATCCAAATAAAATCAGACTCTTTCGTTCTCATTCGAGCTGAGCTATCGAGTCTGGACTATATCACTTATTCTTTCTCCTAGAGGAATACCCGGTGCCTCCCTCAGGTGTCTGCCTATTTATCGGATTACTTACCTGCCTATTTGCCTACTGGCCTATCTATGTGCTTAGTGCTAATCAGCGCTGCACCTGCCTAGTTGCTACCAAGAATCAACTATTGCCTATTTATCGGATTACTTACCTGCCTATTTGCCTACTGGCCTATCTATGTGCTTAGTGCTAATCAGCGCTGCACTTGCCTAGTTGCTACCAAGAATCAACTATTGCCTATTTACCTGCCTAATTATTTGGCATTGTCTGCCTAGTCAACTGCCTACCTATTAGCTGTATGCTGAGTGCTGTTCAGCACTGCACTCTCCTACTGAGATTGCCTAGTTATTGGATCAACGATCTGTTTACCTGCAGCTGTGCTTAGTGCTATTCAGCGCTGCACTTGCCTACTGAGATCTACTCAACTCTACCACCTGGCGCTATCGGCATTGCCCGCCTATTCGACAGCCCACCTGTCAAGCTATTAGGCGCGACTTCCCGTAGATTCAGATCTGTGTGAGACGTCATAGCTACGCCAACCCTCTGCAACTCACTGGACATATCCTGTCAACTACGCTGCCCACGGCAGATCAGCTCTGCCCGCAGTAACCTAGTGCCCACGGTAGCCGGCCACTCGCCCTACTGTGCCCACTACAGATATTAGATTTTGGGGATTGAGACTCCACAAGAACTATATCACCGGCGTCCCTCTATCCGCTAGAGCGCCACCTCCAGCTGCAGAACCTCAAGCCAGGACACAGCCAGCTGCGACATCAACAGGAATACCAGCTAAGTCAGAGGACAAAGTGACATACTCTCTTATTAGGTGCAAGAGTGATGATTAAACATAGAATATACTAGAGATAGATGCAAACCCTCCCCCTTTTTATTCTTATATGTATATTTATGTAAATAAATATTCTTCATTTTTAACTTTTGTATCTATCTTTCATTGCTTTGTCTCGTTGCGTGTCTGCTCCCGATTCATATGCTGATAAGTGGGGGTGTGATTGCTTTAAAAATAATCATCCCCTAGACATAAAACGTGCCAAACACACGTCACATTTCCCCACCTGTCACAGGTGTCATGGTGTGACGTAATGGTTCTAGTTGATTCGATGAAGGGCTATAAAAAAGGAGAGAAGCTTATTTGGTGACGGGTAGGAGCCTGGAACTTTTTGGTTAGAAAGTAAGATCTAGAAGGCGGAAAAGAAAATGTTTTGAAGTAAAGATTGATTATTATATTTATCCTTATTACTGTTCCTATATCTACTATGCATTCGTTGTTTCGAATTTAAAGCTAAACGAATTAAACTAAAGAAAAGTAGATCAGCTCTGTGGCACTTCATGCATTCTCAAAGTGTTTGAACTAGAAGTATGGCCCCTCCGAATCCGTATAGGACACAAATATATCTCATCAAGTAAGACAAACAAAATAAATTCGCGTCAAGTATATTCATGAGTCCATTTGTGACACACAATACTGATGTACATTTATTCAATTAGTTAATTGATAGTTGGTGATTAATTATTTTTGTTGACACCGAAATAAAGGGAATAAATTCTGCTTAGTGAGAGATGTGGATTTATACATGGATTTATTCCCATTATTACGAGTGACACTCTTTTCCTCACACTTCCCATTCTGGGATCAAGTTGACAGTTTGCAAAATTATTCATAGTCGATGACAATACACGAATCAATCCAAAAATTAACCAATTAGTTAATCATTTATTTAATCATTTACTACTGATTAATTAGGTTTGTTTTAAAAAGCACAAAGAGAACTAAACCATGAAATTTTCAGACAAATGGTAGTAATAAGCAGTTCTTTCCCTTTGATAAATTTTGTTTTTTAAAGGATTTCTTTTTTCTAATGCTTATTTAGATTCATTTTTTGACTAAATTAGACCTTAGTTACGTGCATTTGTTGAGTACATTATTTAGGTTTATTAATGGAATCCAACTTCTGGCCTTCACGTGTTGCTCAGATATTGAGTCCGGCGGAACTGTTCTCACTAACAGGGCAAAGACGAGTAACTGGCGCCTTAACCAGTAATCTTCGAGCAGGAGGGGCAACTGATGTGTGGTGAAATCGTTCCGACCACAGCTAATGCCCAGGGCGGCCCAGGCTAATTTCCATGAGATGATCCATAGTCGCATTGCGACTGAAGAAGGCCATAGTAGTAGTAGTATTTACGGAGTACATTAGTAACGTGCACTTTGGCAAATCTGCACAAAGACATCACCTTTTTATTTCATTTAAATAATCTATCTATATATATATAATTCTCTTCATGGCTCAAGAGTTTGGACAAGAAGTAAAGGAAAGATCACTCTTTCATTTTATCAAGTCGGACTAGAGTTACCCTTCGAAAAAAAAAGAGGGGTGAGAATAAGTAGTATTCACCCGTCACAGAATAGATGGGCCGGACTTAATCGTTGTGACCAAGAAGACATGGAAAGATAACTTTTTTATTTCTACCACACGTAGTTTTAGAAGGGGGGGGGGGAGAACAAGTAACCTAATCTGTATTCACTAAATAGCAGGGCCTGCCTCAACCGTTGTGGTGCCCTATTCGAAACGGATTTTGCGGGGCCAAGTTTGGGTAGGGATACGCATAATAAGTGAAATAGAACAGTTTGTATTAGAAAATGCATTCGTCTTTGCATTTTACTCATTCTTTACTACGTACAGAACTACTTTTATGAGCCTTGCGTGTAGCGAAGTCATAAAATTTCATTTCCTACATAAATCACGCTCAATAGCAAGAATTACCTAATGTTTCAATCTATGTACGAGTAATTCTTCATTAGTTTGAGGCGCGAGAAGCTTCTTTCACTAGATTACACTATTACGGGTAATGCATAATGCTGTTTTTATTTAGGATTGGCGTTTCCCATATTGAATGACACCCCAAAATGACATATTTTGTCTATATATTTCAAGAGATTAGTATGAGTTTTCTAAAGATTTTAATAATTTCCGGAGGTTTCCATGACTTTTTCGTATATTTTGCAATTTCAGGAGATTTCAAGGAGCTCCTGGTAAGTCAAGAGGCTGCGGGAATTCTATTATAACTTATAAAATGGTTTAATTTAATAACTTTACACCTAGAATTAGCGCATTTCCTTTGAAAGTGCGGGACCTACTGCGGTCGCATAGGTTGCAGTGGCCTAAGGCCGGCCCTGCAAAACGCTAAGCCGTGGGTCGACTAGTAATGTAATATTTTATTTATACGATTAGGTCTTAATCGGTGTGAAGTTTGTCTTAAATAAGTAATTAATTTGACTTATTCGCTGATTAATTTGACCTAATTGCTGTTTGGTTTAACCTAATAGCTGTTTAATTTTAACTATTTAATATGATGTATGTCCTAAATGAGATAACTTCTCGGGAGCATTCAGGTGCATTACCTGAGATGTAGTCAGTATTTTTTTCCTCTGCGCATACAATGACATTGGGTAAATAATTGTTACAACTTCCTGTGATGACACCGAAAGAATCGCTTCCTGACAAGTGTGTTCCTGACCGTGATACACATTGAAACAAGAAAAACATGTTTAAAAACACTTAAAAAAAAACAAAACAAAGCTTACATTGATCGTACGTGCATCAATTAGTTTGGATCAGCCATGTAATTAAATTTGAAATAGATCTAGACTAGAAATATAAAAGCATTTATAAAATAAATTTAAAAAAAAAAGGAAACCACCTGAATTCAAACTTGTGGGCTAATGCCTTCTCGGTTAACGAGGTAACCACTATGCTAGCGAAGAGTCTATGAACATGTAAGACTGTAAGATAGTATAGTTATAGTTTTTATTTCATATTTGTGCTCACTAAGCCTCAGACGACAGTCCAATTAACGGGACTAATTAAGCTTATACCACCACATCAGTCAAGTGCTATTTCTTTCCCTGTTTCAGATGCAAAGTAATTTATTTCCAATAGTTAATTAACACATTTTTTGTAATTCATTCTTGTGTTGTCAGGAAAAATAAATAATTGTGCGATTAGGTGTCGATCAGTGTAGGAGAAATAACGTGTACAAACTTTTGGCTAGACAGACACACAGACAGATTGAGTTGATATAAGCTTTGAAATTTAAAAAAACAACATTTTTTTGGTAAATTTAACCTCTGCAGTTTTGATCTTGATAATAACTCAGCTGTCCTAGGCTTCAGGTAAGTAATAACAGGTGAAAGTTTCGTATGTTATCGTCCGCGGCAAGAGGAAGAATTAGTGAAGAGTGGTCAGGACCAAAGATTACATAAATATATATATATATATATATATATATATATATATATATATATATATATATATATATATATATATATATATATATATATATATATATACTAGACATATGTTACCCGCGACCCGCGGGTCTTTATTTGCGCATTACTGTCGATATAGTCACAATTAAACGAAATAATAATGTAAAAAGTAAAGCGAATGTGTCAATGTAAAAATAGTGTGAATGAAGCTATCAAATCAAAATAGCTAATAGGCTTAAATCCATTTTTTTTTTCAAATTAAAACATTTGCTTGTAGGCCTACATATATTTGAGTAAAATTTGAGATGAATAGACTTAATTTTGTATGTTCATGTGTTAAAGTATAAAGTAGATCTTGAGTTAGATCTACACTAATCTAGAGTTAAAAATTGGCTTTTATAGAGTTCATTCTGTGTTGCGCAAGCGTTACCTTTTTTCATGAATGAATATAGGCCTATCTCAACACGGCTACGCAACTTTAGTGAACAGCGAACGAATGTATTAAAAATGCTTTAGAAAAACAAATTTGAATGTTAGATTGATTAAAATATCAAATGAATGGACAATAATTAGTATGTTTATGTGTTAAAGCACAAAACTATCTTTGCGAAAAGAAGTTTTATCATCTTAGAGTTCAATAAGAGTTTTAGACCTAGACCTAGGAATAGACTCAGTAGAAGTAGAGAGATGTGTTAATGTGTAACCAATTAGTAATGTCTAATGAAAGAATGTTCGCCAGGAAATCTGTAGTCACAGATATCAGGAACTAATTTATGTAAAAAATGCTTTTGAAACACAAAATTGGAGGTTAATTTTATTACATAATAAAATCAATGGATCTTCTTTTGTATTTTCATGTGTCAGAGTAAAAAGCTATGTGAGCAAAGTGTATTTCTTAAAATTAGATCTAGGTCTAAATCCTTTCGATATTTTCTCATGTCAACATTGTAGACATGGCCTAGATCCATAAAATACTATAGCTTTAATAGAGTCGGACAACTTTATTTTTTTTTAGGGTCTTAAGTTTGTTTTAGGGCTACAATACATACACTACGGTCTAAGTTAGTACCCAAGAAACATTCCGGCCTAGTTTTATCAAGATTGGTCAAGCGGTTTTGATGTCTATAAGTAACATACATACACCTCACATTCTACTTTATAATATAGATATTGGAGGCCCTAAGTGACTGCCTAGTTTGCCTATGCCTAGGATGGGTGGCCGCCAAAACATTTCTGTGAATATTGTTTAACTTACCCGTTAAATCAGGACTTTTTCTCGGGGCTTTGTAAGAACATTGCATTAAGTTAAATGCCTGTTCTCTGAAACAAAAGGCAAGATACTTGAGGTAATTTTTTTTATTTTTTTAAATTTTGAATTAATTTTTGCTTCCGTGATTGTGTAATACAAATCTGCAAACATAAACTATAATTACACTTATCCTATTTCTGCTAATAGACCTTACAGTAAATCCTTTACAAAAATATACTCCAATGAGGGGTTCTAAAATTGAGAGATTTCTACAGTAAAAAAGATAAAATAGTTTATTCATTTCATTATGACATTTGTAGACAACTAAAATATTTTATAACGGCGCCAAATGTTTATGATCTTCTTGAAGTCAATAAAGAGAATGGGTTTTTACAAGGCTATAATAACCAAGTTCACTAGATAACGTCCTTTCTTCTTGGTTTACAACCCACTCGTCACTTCCCGCAAGTCTCTTAACTCCCAGGTACCCAACACTTGACCGTGTGTCCCGATTGACCACACATAGTAACCGTGTCACAACAAAGAGGTATTTGGAAGCTTCAAACCGCGCTGAGGGGGGGGGGGTTAAACTCAAAACCCCTTTGGCTAAGCTCATAGCATTTTGAGTGCTTAATTTGCCTTTTTTTTATATTGAATATGTATTTTCTAGCTTCAAACCGCGCTGGGGGTGGGGGTGTTTAAATTAAAAAACCCTTTGGCTACGCTCATAGCATTTTGAGTGCGTAATTCGCTTTTTTATATTGAAAATGTATTATCTAACTTCAAACCGCACTGAAAGGGGTAATTTTATTTTTTTATATTGAAGAGGTGGTTTTTAGCTGCATACCCCGCTGGAGGGGGGTTTTAAACACAAAACCCCTCTTGGCTACATTTAAAGAATCTGGTGACTGATAAATGGATAGTCATATATGGAAGAGGGGTTTTATCGTTAATTTCGGAGGGTGGAATTTGGGGATTGCCGTCTGCATTGTTTTTTTTTTTATTGTTTCATAGAAGAGGAGGATTTAACTGCAAAAACCCCTGCAAGGGGGTTTTAAACTCAAACCCCCCATGGCTGCGCTGGGGCAATTGATGGTTTAGTATTAAAATCTCGTCTAAAATAAAATCATAGCAAAAAATTAGTCATCAAACACCGACTCCCCAATTCCCCTTGCGGGTGGGGGATTTCATTTTGGGTGGTGGTGGTGGGGGGGGGGTTGATTGAAGTAGTTTCTCATATAGCGTGAACTGCAGTGCTGCACTACAATAGAATATACTACTAAATGATTTTTTTTTCTTTTTAAGGAAATGTCTTTTTTTTCTTGAGGAATAAGAGAATAAACCTTTACAAGACAATTAGATCAATTAGATATTCATTATAAGGCCAGGCTCACATCTAACTTCACATTCACTGTCACCTATCCTTTGGTCTGCTGGGGCACCACACAAGATCGGTCAACCTTCTTTCTCTATTCTTCTCTGCCATTTGTCTTTGATAGAATTTCATGTTGGTGCTTTTTCTGCCTGCCTTTTTACCTGCTTGGGTGGGCCACTTCGGGGGCCGAATTTGAGTTTGTGTTTCCACACTAACTGTCTTTGTAACCTTGTTTGCTTTCACTAAGCTTTTTCTTCTAAGGTCTTAGTAATGTGAGGACAATCGTCTTCCCTTGATGAACCTCTTTAAAGTAACGTAAAATGCTTTTCGTTAAACGATTTACTTGTCTAGTATGATGGTCATTATCTCTCCATCTCTGTAGTTCGAAGACATAGAAGGTATTCGCAATAGTGCTTCTGTTGGATTAAACTTCAGTCTAACGAAAATTGTATTTTCATTGATCGCTGACAGGAAAAGAACAAAGCCACCGTACCTGTGGAAGAAGAAGTAAAATATATATATTTTAAAAAATCTTTCTAGTCGACCGGCGGCGTAGCATACTTCCATAGGACCCGCGCTAATTCTAGGTGTATAAATTATTAAATTAAACTATTTTATAACTTATAACAGATTTCCCTCGGCCTCCTGTCTATTTACCAGGAGCTCCTTGAAATCTCCTGAAATTGCAAAATGTACGAAAAAGTCCTGGAAATCTCCGGAAATTATTAAAATCTTTTAAAAACTCATAAATATTTCCTCAAGTGTATAGAAAAAAATGTCATTTTGGGGTGACATTCAATGTGGAAAACGACAATCCTACGCGAGATAAAAAACGACATTATCCCGTAATTTCAATGGAGTTTTGTGGTAAGGCGCTTGACAGTATGGACAACACACCCGCCATCTTGGAACCTAATAACGAGCCTAAGCCCAAGGCTTTAACCGAACAAATCCCTTGTGCAAAACGTAATAAGAGAGAACGTAGAGGATGAATACGAGTTAAATGTAGAAGAAGAGGACAAAGAGGCTTCCTTTCACCCATCGTAACAGGCAATGTTAGGTCATTGCATAATAAGATGGAAGAATTAACAAGGCTGCTGTGAACATCTGTATCAATTTAGAGAGTGTTCCTTAAATGTGTTTCATTGAAACCTGGCTCAATGATACGATACCCGACTCTTCTGTTGATCTCGATAAATTTTACGTTTATAGAGCAGACAGAACAATTAGTAGTTGGAAGTCAAAAGGAGGAGGACTCGCAATCTATATAAACAAGGAATACTGCAACGCCAAGAATGTGAACATCAGAAATAAAATTTGTGACCCTAACATTGAATTTATGTGTGTCACACTTAGGCCTTACTACTTGCCTAGAGAATTCACCCAATCGTGTGTTTTTGTTGTGTACATACCACCGACGGCTGACACTGCGACTGCGTCGGAAGTAATTTTTGATGTGCTTCACAATGTACAATCAAAACACCCAGACTCTGTTTCTATCGTAACTGGAGATTTTAACAACCTGAATATTGTCAACACACACTGTCAAACTATTGCCAGTACGTCTCCATCCCCACAAGGCAGGGTAGAACGCTCGACAAATGCTACGTAAACATTAAGCAGGCTTACAAATGTAAAAGTTTGTTCCCACTTGGGGAATCCGACCATATCATGACACATGTTATACCTAATTACAAACCTACTCTTAAAACTACAAAGAGAGTTATAAAAACGGTCAAGATGTGGTCTGAAGAAGCTGTAGAAAAACTACAAGGATGCATTGAGAAAACTAACTGGGAAATCTTAATAACAGAAACTGTTAACTCGTATCTATCTTTCTGCGAGGATTTAACAATTCCAACAAAAACAATACAAGTCTATGTAAACAATAAGCCCTGGATGATCAAAAAACACCTCATTACTGAAAAGAAAACAAAGTATAAGGCTAGCAACGAAGAGTTTATAAATGCTAAAAATAAACTGAGAAAAGTAATAATTGAAGGGAAAAAAACATACAAAGAAAAAATTGAGAATTTCTTTGCCAAGAACAACTCAAAACAATGCTGGGAGGGATTAAAGAAAATAACGGGCTGCGCCTCAAAACGAGAACGAATTTCAGTGGCTGATGATGAGAAATTCGCCAACGAACTAATGATTTTTATTCTCATTTTGACAAAGAAGATTTTGTTGATCTACACAAAGAACTTTTCAACACTCTGTCCAAAGGAAAACAAGAGCCCTACGTCAATTTTGTAACTGAGGATGAAGTGACCTTGTTATTTAAAAGAGTAGACGTATCAAAAGCTTCTGGACCAGACAAAATTAGTAGCAAGCTGATCAAGCTATGTGCGGAGCAAATCTATTTTATGTTCTGTCATATCTTTAACCACTCGTTGCAAACGTGCGTAATTCCACACATCTGGAAAACTTCAAAGATCATACCAGTGCCAAAGAAACCAAAAATAGATTGCTTAAATGATTTCCGCCCAGTAGCACTAACACCTATTATTATGAAATGTTTTGAAAAATATATGTTTAAACAACTTGTAGCAAAAGTCAATAACAGCCTAGACCCTCACCAATTTGCATATAAAGCAGTTAGAGGAACCGAGGATGCCATTCTATTGCTTTTGGACCAGCTTTATAAGAATCTCGATATACCCAAAACATATGCACGAGTCCTCTTCGTAGATTTCTCCTCAGCTTTCAATACCATACAGCCACATCTAATGATAAACAAACTGAGTAACTTAAATGTAAGCCCTTACTTACAAGCATGGGTTCTAAACTTTTTAAACCAACGCCCCCACTTTGTTAATGTCAACAACACCAAATCGTCAACTCGAGTACTATGTACTGATGCTCCACGAGGTTGTGTACGTTCTCCTGAACTCTACACTCTTTACACTAATGATGCAAGAAGCATCTATGACTCAGTTAAACTCATTAAATTTGCTTATGATACCGCCATAGTCGGTCTTATTTCAGGAGACGAAACTCAGTATCAAAGCTCGATAGAAGAGTTTACAAACTGGTGCACCGACAACTTTCTAGAACTGAATGTCACAAAAACTAAAGAACTTATAATAGATTTTAGAAAGAAAAAACAAACTATACGTGAACTGCAAATAAACACTACATCTGTAGAACAAGTAAAGGCATATAAATATCTAGGCGTTATCCAGGGGCGGACTGGCTATATGGGCAAACGGGCAAATGCCCGGTGGGCGGTACCAAATGGGCCGGTCTGGTCGCGACCAAAGAAAAAAAAATTCAATGCAAACACATTTTTAAAAAAGTGAAAGCAGCAAGACACAAAGGCCGAGCTCGTTTTCTTGTTTTTTTTTTTTTTTTTTGTTTTTTTTTTAACTATTATTACAATTAATTTTATTTGAAATTCAACAAGAATATCAAGAGAAATACACTATACGTATTATCATTTGCCAAACGTTAGACTGTACTTTCTGCTATGCACGAGCGGCATAGACTGCTTTGATGTCTTCGAGGCTGTGTTTGGCATGGCCCTTTGATGGCGCTCCCATTTTTTTTTTGCTCCTTCCCTCCCCCGTCTTCTTATGGTTCCATTGTCAGTTAACGAAAAAGAGGGATGTGAGAGATTGTTAGAAAACATTGATATAATGATTTAGCATATTTTAAATCACAGATCAATATGCATGACAAGATTGACACATAAATTGCGTAGGACGTAATTATCTTATTTTTTAAAGAAACGTCTGTAATCTATAAATAATACCAAAAAGCTTCAAACTCATTAGTATGCTATTGTATTGTTTATAGTTTCCAGACTACATACATGTATAAATAGAAAACATTATGTAATCCTACGAATGCATCCATACAGTTTTCGATGCGTTATTAAACTTTATATATTTTGTAGAGAATTAGGCTTACACCTATAATATAACACATGGGCGTAGTCGGGAGGGGAGGGGTTCAATCCATCACTTGCCCCAGACCTCATTGTCTGAAAGGGAAACTTTACTTACTGCCCCGGTGCAGCCAACTTAAGCAAACTACAGTCAACAAATTTCATGAGCGTAGCCAAAAGGGGATTTGTGGTTACCCCCCCCCCCCCCAATACAAAAACTAAAGCATTTTCACCATTTTCTACCAGTCGCTGAACTCCAGTGAATAGCAAATTTAGTTTTTGATTTTTTTTTTGCGGAAAAGTAGCAGGCTAATTGCACTGTATATACCTCTGAATATGGGTACCACGTCAAAATAGCGCGGACAAAATAGCGCCGACTAAATAGCGCGAACAAAATAGCGCCGACAAAATAGCGCGAACATGATAACGCCGACAAAATAGCGCAGAAAAAAAAATATTTTAGTCATTTTGAAAGAAATACTTTAGATATCGTAAAATATTAATAGAGCCAATTTTTGTTTTTTTGTTTTGAAGTTATAATTTTTCAGTCATTTTGCATGAAACACTTTAGATATCTTAAAAAATAAATAAGCAAAAATAAAAAAAAAAGGTAAAATGAATAATTTCAAAATATAGCATTTATTTACATTATAAAAGTGTACTTAGAAAACACGCAAATTTACATACAAACACACAAACTTTCACAAAGTTAAATTGTAGGAAATGTCACGTGGAAATTCCATCACTGGCTTGTTTCTATACAATGGTAATATATCTTCAAGTCGTCTGTTAAGTTGGAGGTACTTTGTCTTGCTGGCATCTTTACTTCATTCTCCAGCATTGTACCTCAGAATCTTGTTCTCAATGTTCTCCTGTTCTCTAAGGAAGTGAGAGATTAACTTGAACACATTAGGGGGATGACTGTTAATAGACAGTTGAAATGCATAGTGCCATCCCTCCACTGAAATGTTTGTTCGTGGTAGATTGTCTTGCACACGATCTCTAACATTCCATTAGGCTATCAGAAATATTGGATTCACTCTGCGGTTTCGTCTCTGGCGACCAATATAGTTGTCCTCTCAATAGTCATACAAATTCCTTACGCTCTGTTTTGATCAAAGAAAGATGCCGCAGATTTCTGATCATAGTATAACACACTTTCGTATTTTCTATCCTATTTTGTCGGGTCACCACATTTCAAGATCCTATTTTTAGCAAGTTATACTTTTTAATCAAAGGTGAAAAAAAGTGAATGATATAAAATTTAAAGTACTCTCGTTCTCTGCAAATATTGCATAATTTCAGATGTTTTAATATTGAAAAAGATAGAGACATCAACAAAAATGATGCACATGACATTAAATTACGAATAATCTGGTACTTTCATACACATCATATATAAGTCCGCGTTATTTTGTCTTGCGCTATTTTGTCGGGAAATTTCGCGCTATTTTGTCGGCGCTATTTTGACGGATCACCCCGAATATGCGTTTTTTAAAGCTTAAAATAACGGAAATGATGCTTGGTCCGGGGCGAACTGAGGGAGTTCGCAGCGTTCCCCCGGACTCCTTAATTACATATACACACACACTAATATATATATATATAAATTGCGGAGTGGGGTGAAAATCCCCCCCCCCCCACCGAATATATATGACATGCCAATTGTGGGCCGGTTTAGATGGTAATGCCCGGGCCGATATTGAAACCCAGTCTGCCCCTGGCGTTATCATCAACAACAAGCTTTCATGGGAAGACCACCTTGGAACTCTGACAAAGAAAATAGCCCAGCGACTCTTTTTTCTATACAAAGTCAATAGCTATAAACTAAACAAAGAGATCCTTCAGACTTTTTACGGCGCGACTATACAAAATCTTCTAAGTAAACAAGAAGATCCTTCAGACCTTTTACGGTGCGACTATACAAAATCTGCTAAGATACGGAATAACTTGTTGGCAAGGCAACGCCTCATCTAAACTGTTGCTCTAGATAACATCATAAAAAAGCATCAAAAATTACACTCAAAACATTACCATATTTAAAGGAACTTTTTGAACAAAAGTGCCAAAAAAAAAATCCAAAAAAATCTAGGAAGACAACGGCCATCCGCTCCATCAGAACTACGTCAGGTCGTCGCGAAGTGGGGACTGCTGTCAATCAAAACAAGAACGGAGCGGTACAAAAACTCGTTCGTACCACACTCGGTCAGACTCTATCACCGCCACTCAACATGAAAAGCACCAACATACCTGTGTGTAGTCGCTGAATGAACTCTTTATGTTGTGTCTGTTGTATTTATGTGTATTTTTCTGTTGTGTTGTCTTTATATGAGAAAAGAGTCCTTGTAATCACAACAAATTTCCGTAAGGATCAATAAAGCAGTCTTAGTCTTAATTTTGGAATCTGGTGAAAGAAGCTTCTCGCGCTTCAAACTAATGAAGAATTACTTGAGGTCAACAATTCTCGTAGATAGATTAAAACATTTGGTAACTCTTGCTATTGAGCGTGATTTATGTAAGAAATATAATTTTTATAATATACTGTATGACTTCGCTACAGGCAAGGCTCGTAAAGTAATTCTCTACGTAGTAATGAATGAATCAAATGCAAAGACGAATGTATTTTCTAATATAAACTCTTAATTTTCACTTATAATCCGTATTCTACCCAAACTGGGCCCTGATAATTCCGTTTCGCATATGTGGGGCCCAGCCCTGCAATTTAGTGACGGGTGATTACAGATTAGATTACTTGTTCTCCCCCCTCCCCCTCTTTTTTTCACCGCTAAAACTACGTGGGATAGAAATAAAAAGAGTGATATTTCCATGACTTCTTGATCGCAACGGGTAAGTCCGGCCCTGCTATTTAGTGACGAATGAATACTACTTGTTCTCCTCCTCCCTCTTTTTTTTTCGTAAGGTAACTCTAGTCCGATTTGCAGAAATAAAAGAGTGATCTTTCCTTTACTTCTTGTCCAAACTCTTGAGCCAAGAAGAGAATTGTATACATAGATAGTGAATTGAACTTGCATACATTATATTGAGTCAATCATGTAATTAAATTTTACTATTCCACTATTCAGCTTTTAGATTCTTGGGAGCTGGGTGGAACTTTGGCGGACACGGATCTCGAAAATAGAACGAACGATGTTCCTAGAAATTTGTAGTTGATGTACATCATTGCGGAAAGGAATGACTAGCTCAATGGCCACACTGGAAAAACTATTGTTTGGCCGTTATCATTTTTCAAAGTTTAACAAAAAAAATAATAATTTGGTAAATGGACTTCACAATCTGTATCTTGAACAGAGGATATTCCCGCATGTATGCCCTATTTATTAAATAGTATAATAATAAATCAATAGATATTTAGGAACAGTTTGCCTACCGTATTTTAAAGTCTGGATCTATAGGCCTATCATTAGAATTTCACATGCTCAGGCTGGGTGTATACATTCACATAACAAGGATTTTTTTCATGGGGAGGGGAGAATCGGAGCAGGGTAAAAAATGTTAAATTTTTTAAAAAATCAATCATTCATTGGCTATTGTACGGTCCCTATAGTAACAAGAGGAGACATCTTTAAACGTTACTGCTCGAGGCATGATCGTCGAGTCTAACTGATGGCTTATGTTGTTCTTATATTTTCTATTTTAGACATCAATGTCAATGTCTGGACTGCAAACACAGGTCACTCTAAGAGGCAACCCAAATTTCCTCCCCTGGAGGAACCCATACTTATGTCGAGAATAAATTGAAATGAACACCAGGTCTAAGCAGACACTACACGTCTCCGCCAGCCAGGGAAAGGGTGTTAAGGCCTGGCATCGATCAATGTGCCACGAATCGCCTCGCAACGTTGCTACAAAGGGAGAACGAGCTACGTTGTGAAAAATAAGTGTTACCGTTCTTCCCAACACACAAACCCACATAAACATCCTTTTCCCCAAAACGAACAGAACCACAAAAAAAAAAAAGTCTCAGAAAACATTAACCCAACACCTCATACTGGGCAAGTAAGTGCCCCTCAGGCTAAGTTAGCTGGAAAGATAGAGCAACATGATCCCCAAATTTCTAAAATATGATCTTAAAACCAGTGGCGTACCTAAGGGGGGGGGATGGGGGGATAATTTTTAAATCCCCCCGGGCCCCCACCTGGGGTCCCCCAAATGGGTGTCCGAAATTTATTTGTTAATACATAAATTAATATATTTGATTGACAAATAGTGTCAACGGGTGTCTTTTTTTTTTCAACATTTATGGATTAAATTTATCACAAAGACTAAACCTAGATCTAGGTCTATCAGTACGTTGACTTTGTTGACATTTTAAAAATATTTTTTTCCCACAGAGATCAATGTTTTTTTTTTAAAGTTGGCCCTACATTTTAAACTTTGTTGCCACGAATAAAACTGCATGATATACAGCGAATTCCAGGTATCTTGTTACCTTTACTAATAATAGATCTAAATGGCGAGTATTATATGGCTACACTAATTAACCTTGTAGCAAAATTTACAGAATCGAGTATAAGATCTAAAAGTTATTCTTTATAATGCTAAAGTAGTCCATTATTCGGGTTTGGCGTCTATATTTTCAGAATTAAACTTCACACTCGAGTTATTACCCCTCAATTCATCTTTCCTCAATCTAATGGAAACATCTAACCATTTTGCTTTCGCACAAAACATAAACAAAAAACAATGACGTAATATCATATAATATTAGCAGTTATTATCACACCCTTCCTTTTAAAGTTCTTAATAGTGATATCTACTAGCAGGGCCGGCCCTAGCATTTGCGGGGCCCTATGCGAAACGGATCGCACGGGGCCTAGTCTGGGTAGGGATAAGCATAATGTCAAAATTATTTTTTTTATTAGAAAATAGGCCTACTTTCGTCTTTGCAATAAATTTTTATCAAATGAAAGCTCGCAATGCCACTTTTTTTTATTGGCACCCCAAAATGTCAATTTCGTCTATTCTTCAGGAGATCTGAATAAATTCAAAAAAAGTTCAGGACTTTATCGCATATTTTGCCTTTTCATGAGATTTCCTGGAGGCCCTGGAAAATCAGGAGGTCGCGAAAACCCTGTTATTTTATATACGTTATAATGGTTTAATTTAATAATGTACACTTGGAATTAGCGCGGGGCCTATGAAAGCGCGGCGCCCACTGCGACCGCAATGGCTGCAGTGGCCTAAGGCCGGCCTTGTCTACTAGGAACTTTAACAATTCGTCCACTTCTGGTTGTCTTGACTGGCACAATAAGTTCTCTAGACGTTGGTCTATAACTGTCTGTTTCAAAGTTTGTTCCAACAGTGTGCAGTTCATTGTCTTCATCGGTATCATAGTACCCAGAGATGTCTTCATCGAAACTCTTATTCAAAAAGTGTTAATTTTGTCTGTATGTTTTTCCATCGTTTCTCTTTACGATGTAAGATCTGGGTGCTGAATGTTTTTTTATGACAACTGCTTTCTGCCATGTTTGACCTAGACGAACTCTCCGACAGAATAATCTTTGCTTTTGCATCGTATTTCACTTTGCTTTTCATCTGTCGTTCGTTGAGTAATGTCTCTGCATTTTCAGCTACCGATGGTTTCAATAGTTTGGGATCAGTTGGAATGATTCCCTGAGTCTTCTACTCGTCAGCAGTGTTGATGGTGAATACACTTATCTGAGTATTTCTATACTCGAGCATAACGAGATATGGATCTTTCCAACTTTTGTATGCTCTGAATCCTTTTGCTTTCGCACAAAACATAAACAACCAACAATGACGTAATACCATACAATATTAGCACAGAATCTTCTTCATGCAGTGGAAACTTAAGATTTTTTTGCCTATCTTGAATTCTGGTCAAAGCTCTTGCGCCCAATTAATATAGTTCAGAAGAAACTACAAAAGTCTGGACTGCATATACTGGAAGCTGCTAAAGAAATTAGTACCCTTTCATGCTTTCTGCAAAAGAATGAGAAACTGACAAAAACCCAATCCATCGAAAAAGCAAAAGAAGGTAGTGAATACTATGGATTCCCTGTAATCAAAACAACCAGAAGAAAGAAAAGACTTGATGGAAAGTTGAGTTCTAATGTAGGACTTTCAATAGAACTGCAATTCAAACGTGTTGCGACAGAAGTGCTGGACAGATTTCATATGGAGATGAAACTACAAAAGTCTGGACTGCATATACTGGAAGCTGCTAAAGAAATTAGTACCCTTTCATGCTTTCTGCAAAAGAATGAGAAACTGACAAAAACCCAATCCATCGAAAAAGCAAAAGAAGGTAGTGAATACTATGGATTCCCTGTAATCAAAACAACCAGAAGAAAGAAAAGACTTGATGGAAAGTTGAGTTCTAATGTAGGACTTTCAATAGAACTGCAATTCAAACGTGTTGCGACAGAAGTGCTGGACAGATTTCATATGGAGATGAAGGGCAGATTCCAAAGGCTGGAAAGAAAATGGATACCTTTGGGTTTCTTCTTGAACGAAGACACCTGTTAGATGAAGACACGCTTATGACAAACTGTACTACTTTAACTGTTTGTATGATGAAATAAATGGTAAATCGCTTTTTCAATGATGTCATTGATGCACGAGCACTTTTCATCAACAAACCAGTAATACAATCACCAATAGACATATTGAGGAAACAGGCTTCATATGGGAATTACGTGTGCTCAAACTTTGCAACCTCCTCCGAATAACGCTAACTCAGGCCACTTCCATTACGTCATGTGAGAGATCATTCTCAAAGCTCAAGTTCATCAAAAACTATCTAAAGAGCACAATGACGCAAGAAAGGCTTATCGTGGCTTTAATTAATGTCAGTGAAGTCACAAATACTAGAAAGTATCGATGTAGTTGATGTTATAGATGTCTTTGCTTCACAGAATGCACGACGTGAAGCGATATCAATTTAGATTTGTCACTTGTGCATTATTTAACTAATAAACTACGATATTATTCATTAAAAGTCTTGATGATAAGTTTTTGTTAAGTTTACTGATATACTCAACCAATTTGATTTGGGGCTTATATATTTTTGCGTACATTATCTCATGTCATATGTCGAATGTCAAAATGCAAGGGGCCCCCAAAGAGGTCAATCCCCCCGGGCCCCCAAATCCCTAGTTACGCCCCTGCTTAAAACTGTCGAAGGCCTTCAATGTCCGAGGACTTGTTATCGTCGAGTCAAACTGATCGCTTATCTTCTTCTTCTTATAAAATACAAACTTTACTTCAAAACAGATGATTATGTCCTACGCCGCGCCTACGCGTCATGTATCTAGTCATGCATGTTAACCAATGACCTAAATTCTGCCAAGTCACTGGTTTTCCTGGCTAGCTCAGGCAACCCATTCCATGCTCTAATAGCACTAGGGAAGAAAGAACTTGTACAAATTTCTCCTAGCATATGGAACGAGAAGTGTATCTTCATCTTTGCGTCTTTTCTGCGCATTTTACTAGATTATATTTTTGTATTTGAAGATTATGGTTCAGTGTTTTATGTATAATTGCTACTTTACTTTTGAGTCGTCTATCATGAAGGCTTTCTTAATTTACTGATTTTACTAAAGGTGTTACTCTAGTCAAATGTGAATATTCGTTTGTTATGAATCTCACTGCTCTATTTTGTGTCTGTTCTAGTTTCTTAATGTTTTAAGTTGAGGCGTATGGCGTATACTATTATGCTAAGAATGGAGATATGTGTATTCTGCACTACATGCCGGAGACGAATACAAGGTCGAGTCACTGCCGAAGACTTAAATACTTTTTGCAGTCAAGGACTACAAATTCGCAATTGGTCCTGACAGCTAGAATATTTTTAAAAACTGTGGGAAGCGTGGTCGAGAGGCCAAGTGCGCTTGAACTTGGCTTGGCTTGGCTACCTAGAAAGGGGCTCGAGGTTCGACACCCGACTCGGGCAGAGTTGTGTTTACTGAGCGCCTAAAGGCAGCATGGAAAACCAACTCCTAGATACCCCTTCCCCCCACTGGTCCACAAATGAGATTGGACCAAAAGCGCTCTGAGCATGCTATAAGCATGAAAGTAGCGCTATATAAAAGCTATAATAATAATTGTTTGAAAACAAAGGTTATCTAAGGGGAATAACTCCTTTTTTACAACTTTATTTCTCAATAATGTAGAAATTATTTTCCTTATTTCATATCAAACAAAATAATTAATTGCCAATAATTAATTGACTAATTAGTTACATTTTAAATTGATTCGTTGATTTCTTTTTAGGAATAATAAATAATTTGTTAAAAGTATCAACTTGATCCGAGAATGGGTGTGAGAGAAATAACGTGTACAATTATCAAAGACTCCAAGACCCTAAATATTTAGGTATCTCTGTGAATACAGAAGGATTAATCTCCATTGTTGGTATCAAACACAATAACAAGAGAAAGATTTTTAAAAATACATTATTTAAATAGGGAATATCTCCATTATACAACTTAAGATAAAATAAAATATTTTAAAAATGTATTAAAATTAATTGTTTATATAAATGACGAACAATTCATTAATTAATTAATTATCATTAAGTTATTTTAAAAAAAATTAAATCTCAAACCGAGTTTCGAGATCGTGATTTTCTCGTGATGCATAATTGTTCAATAATTTATTGGTACTTTCATTATATAAGTGTCTAGAACTAAATTAAAACTTTTAAGATCTAGTTCTATATGTAATCTATATAGTAACTCTATATCTATATCAACATAGTCAGTGATTCTGACACTATCAGCTGAGTGAACGTACGATGGTACTAAGTCGACCAAAGGGCAATGCAGACTTGTGCTAATATTTGTCGGTTAGATCGACATTATTTAGAACTCTGTAAGACCTAGTCTAGATACACGCGCGCAAAAATTTCAACTTGATCCGGGACGGGGTGTGGGAGAAATAACGTGTACACACATTTGACCAGACAGACAGACAGACAGACAGACAGGGTGATTTGATTTTGATATAAGCTTTATAAAACTAGAAGGTTTTATTAGTCTATTGCTAGTTAACAAATGATAGCGAATGACCTAGTTCTCTGCTTGATTATAGGGGTGTGACTGTGCGTGATTATTGTCATGGGTCATTCGCCGCCAAATTAGTACATTTTCATATACGACAATTAATTAATTACTACTTATTGATTAAATTACCTTGTTGAGTTTTTGATTGATTCGTGTGTTGTCGTAGATAATGAATAATTGGGCAAGGCGTCAACTTGATCCGAGAATGGGACGTGGAAGAAATAACGTATGCAACATTTGTACCCGACACCGCAAGACGGACAGACCGAGTGAGAGGCTTTTAGCTGGGTAAAATGTGTCAGTGATTTCTTCACATAACCCATCGTTTGATTTGTTTCATTTGTTGTTTTTTTTTTATTTGTTTTATTTGTTTGATTTTTGTTTTTATTTGTTTTATTTGTGTCATTTGTTTTTATTTGTTTTATTTGTTTCATTTTTTGTTTTATTTGTTTCATTTTGTTTTTTTTTCTTACCCGATCGTCATGACGATATAGTGAGTACCAAAGCCAGCCACTGGAATAACCTGCATTGCGTCTGCGTTCTTGTAGGCGTAGACATTCAACAGGTCGAGCGCAAAGTTCTCATTCCCTCGAAACACCAGCGTCCCACACATGCCAATTGAATGGCAACTGAAATTCGGTCAAAGTGTTGAACAGATGTTCATATGTGGTGCACAATTAGAAACAGCTAGCTCAAACTTTAAAGCGGTGACTTATTTCTCGCTACAGAGTATAAAGTATTCAACTTATACCACCACATCGATCAAGTACAATTTCTTTCCCTTGTTCGATACCAAATAAAATAATCAATAAAAATTTTTAATTAACTAATTGGTTAATTTTTTTTTATTCATTCTTGTGTTGTCATGTAAAAGAAATAATGGTGCACAATTTCCGCTTGATCTGAGATTGTGTGTGGGAGAATTAACGTTAACAAACTTTTTTACCTGTCAGACAAAGTGAGTTGGATTGAGAATACAATGAACCAAAAAAAAAAAACAATAGAGAAAAATGCTAAGCAGACTCTGGGATGAAACCCCCCAGAGGGAGAGAGAGGCTGACAAAGCAAGCACGAAGGAGATACTTGGAACAAGAACCAAAGACGGGAGGACGATCCCTACTTAGGAGAATAGCCTAGAGTCCAATGGAGAAGTACTGTTGGGGCCCTACCCTCTTTAGAGAGTCAAAACAAAGTACG
The DNA here is from genome assembly GCF_947242115.1 of Biomphalaria glabrata. Classification (NCBI taxonomy): domain Eukaryota; kingdom Metazoa; phylum Mollusca; class Gastropoda; family Planorbidae; genus Biomphalaria; species Biomphalaria glabrata. The sequence goes on from NC_074728.1 coordinate 11,511,340, forward strand.
CCAAGATGGAGTAAACCTGTATTGGTACTTACAAGTAGGTCTGGTTGATTTGGAACCTGGCTGGCTGGTACTGACTTACTCCCCTCGTCTCATTGAGAGAGTGATCGAACCTGCTGCCTGTCAAAGACACGGTGAAGTTGCTCGTGGAGATGGTGAATGCGGTTGCGTGGATGACGCTTGTGTTCTGTAGCCCATAGACCTGTACTATGAAGTATTGGCCTGCAGTGGATGAGTTCATTCCTGGGCAGTGATGACAAGCGGTGCTTAGTACAAAGTTAATAGAAACACAACTAACTGAAGGCGACGGGAGTAACTTTGTAACTAAAACTACTAATGTGGCACTTAAATTGAATGACTTCATAATGGCTCTTAGCATAAATATTTGCAATAAGTCTCAAATCCAAATAGCTGTAAGCTTCCCAATGGGGTTTGAGGGGGGGTTGGGAGTGTGTGTGGGCACCAAGAGCTTTCTGCGTTCTGAACTTCAGAAATCCATCCTCCTAGCGTCTACAACGTAGAGTCTTGTAAGAAAGTTCGAAAGTTCTTTTAAAAAGCTTATATAAGGGAAAGAACCACATAATTATTGATATAGTTCTCAATACTGCAAGATTTATCTCCTTTTTAACTGTATAAAACAAAATGTATTCATTACTGCCAGTATCTTCATACTTATTTTTTTCTATTCTACTTACTAATGTAACCTTTTATCTGGACGACTCCAAGAGACCTCCTTTGTGAATGAATCTTCAATGCTTTGATTTGTCACATGTGAGAATGACCAGAGTGTAGTTTGTTGAGGGGTCAAGCAGGCCCGTAACTTGTAACAGGAAGCCTTAGTAGGCCCGTAACTTGTAACAGGAGGCCATAATAGGTCCGTAACTTGTAACAGGAGGCCTTGGTAGGTCCGTAACTTGTAACAGGAGGCCTTAGTAGGTCCGTAACTTGTAACAGGAGGCCTTAGTAGGTCCGTAACTTGTAACAGGAGGCCTTAGTAGGTCCGTAACTTGTAACAGGAAGCCTTAGTAGGCCCGTAACTTGTAACAGGAGGCCTTAGTAGGTCCGTAACTTGTAACAGGAGGCCTTAGTAGGCCCGTAACTTGTAACAGGAGGCCTTAGTAGGTCCGTAACTTGTAACAGGAGGCCTTAGTAGGCCCGTAACTTGTAACAGGAGGCCTTAGTAGGCCCGTAACTTGTAACTGGAGGCCTTAGTAGGCCCGTAACTTGTAACAGGAGGCCTTAGTAGGCCCGTAACTTGTAACTGGAGGCCTTAGTAGGCCCGTAACTTGTAACAGGAGGCCATGTCGTTGACTTTAATACGGTGTGTCCAATGTCAGATGTTCATTTTGTAGTTGATAACCATTGTCACCTATCCACATTTAATGGGGCCTTAGCAGAGCGCGGGGCCCTGGGCAAGAGTCATATCCGGGGCCCTGAACCTATATATACCGTACCATATCACGCTAACGGGTTCATCTGCCTCTAAAACTGTAAGCCTTATTTTTGGTGCTAAACATAGTACGTTACGTAGGTACTGTACTATAGGCCTTTCATTAATTACATACTGTATTTAGTGTATTAGGATTGTTCTGCACGAAAGATATCGCCTTTTAAGGTTAATAAATCTAACTAATGATTCTGAAACATTTTGCATGAAAAATCAATAAACTAGATAATAATACTTTCTGCTAAGCACGCTGGCGTCAGAAAGGAACTATTAATTACGAAGGAGAACCAGAACACTGGCAATGACCAAATAGTTCACAATTCCGACTTTCGCGGAATGGTTATACCACGGGTTTTCAAAATAAATAATGAAAAAAATACACTCCCATATTCTTATTGGCTAGTACATATGTTTTCTAACAGCCACCCGATGTATATCAAGACCATTCGTTATATAATGATTGGTCTTGTGTTTATGAATAGTGAAATGAAATTAAATACCGCGGAGATTTTAATTTCGCAGGCGGTTTCGGAAAGTCAAGAAAACACTATAGTTCTTTATTAATTTTATAAATTTTCATTTTAAAAAGAATCAATTTTCAAAAGTTGCATTAATGTTACAACAAGGAAAATAGCCTATGACTTTCATGTAGAAATAATAATCCCACTTTGATTGGTTCAAACTTGATCACTTCACGTTTTCCTATTCAAATCCGATTGGATGTCGTTTATTTACGAAATAAATTATGTTAATTGGTCGCTTACGGCTACTTGTTTTTATTGATGCTAAGGTGAGCTGTTAAACAATGCTAACCTCGTAGAATCGTCAGGTCATAAGATGCTGTCTTTGCAGAAACTGAACGGTATTTGAAACCAAAAATGTATTTTAAGAGCTTGTATGGTATCATACAGATGCCGGGAAAGCGTCCAAAATATTGTGTAACAATGTAACAAGTCCTAGATAATGAGAACTGATCTGTATTGCGAAGCTGAAGATGACAAGGAAATCTACGATCGCGGGTTCCCTCTCAGGCGCGAGGCCTGGGGCGGTTGCCGCACTTGCCACCCCATATGGCCGCTATTGGACCCGGCCAGTGACAGTGTCACTGTGTCTTTTAAGAAGGTGAAGCAATTTTGGATGACCCAAGAATTGAAGAACCTGTACTAGAAGCAGTTAATGATTTGATATTTATGTAGATGAAGGCTGATGGAGGCGCGGCGGCTGAGTGGTAAAGAGCTTGGCTTCCGAACCGGAGGTCGCGGGTTCAAATCCTAAAGACTGGAATCTTTGGGCGCCTCTGGGTCCATTCAGCTCTAATGGGTACCTGACATTATTTGGGGAAAACTAAAAGTGGTTGGTCATTCTGCTGGCCACATGACACCCTCGTTAACCTTGGGCCACAGAAACAGATGACCTTTGCATCATCTGCCCATAGATCATAAGGTCTGAAGGGGAAACTTTACTTTTTTTTTTTGAATGCTGATAGAAGACTCTCAAGCTACTTCACCACTAAAACCCATTCTTTTTATTATAACTCCTGAGTAAATTCAGTAAAGCCTGAGGTCCTGTTCAGCTATAGTTTTTCAAATATTGTTAATTATTGGTGACTATCTACAGAATCGATTATCACTACTCTTTACCATACTAATTTTATTTTTGAATAAACACTTTATGTTATGTTCATGGGAACACCCATCGGCGTCAATTATTATTTCAATAATTATTTTCTTCGTATCTGACAATTGCCACTAATTAATTAACTAATTAGTTGTTGTTTTTTATTGACCTGTGTGTTGTCTTTGACAATAAAAAGTTGTGCAAATTTTCAACTTGATCCGAGAATGGGAAATGAAAGAAATAACGTGTACAAAGTTTGTACCAGGCAGAGTCAGCTGATATTCAGAGTCAGCTGATATTCAGAGTCAGCTGATATTCAGAGTCAGCTGATATTCAGAGTCAGCTGATATAAGATTTGTGAAAAAAAAAAAAAAAAGGTTGAGGCGGACTTGTGCGCATGCCCAATTAAGTCTAAAAAAAGAAAGATGTAGCAGCAGACTAGCCAATACTAATGTGAGAGGGACATTTTAGTGAAAATCAGCTAATGCACGTTTGTACTGGGCAAGATTGTCGTATGATCATGTTCCTGCTGTGGCGTAGCTAGGGTGGGGGAGGAAGAGGGTCCAAATTTGAAAATCCCCCCCCCCCCTAAATGATTGTTCCAAATTTTTTTTTATATTAAATATTACTCCATTATCTCATGTCATGATGTCAAATGTCAAAATTGAGGGGCCTCTAAAGAAGTCGAGCCTCACGGGACCCCCAAATCCCTAGCTACACGACTGTGTTCCTGGTATGTAGCACGTCTTATCGCGAACTGTTTTGTTTACGCAAAACGCGTCAACATAATAATATGTGTCGGGATAGATTCAACCGTTCTCACCAAAAAGAACAAGAAGAATATTGCGTTTGGAAATGTCTTTTTTTTTTTTTTAAATTAATTCGATATTGTCGTAGACGTTTCTCTGAAAAACAGAAAACATTTTTAAAGGTCCTGCTTAGAAGATGAAACAGAAAACATTTTTAAATGTCCTGATTAGAAGATGAAACAGAAAACATTTGTAAAGGTCCTGCTTAGAAGATGAAACAGAAAACATTTGTAAAGGTCCTGCTTAGAAGATGAAACAGAAAACATTTTTAAATGTCCTGATTAGAAGATGAAACAGAAAACATTTTTAAAGGTCCTGCTTAGAAGATGAAACAGAAAACATTTGTAAAGGTCCTGCTTAGAAGATGAAACAGAAAACATTTTTAAAGGTCCTGCTTAGAAGATGAAACAGAAAACATTTGTAAAGGTCCTGCTAGAAGATGAAACAGAAAACATTTGTAAAGGTCCTGCTAGAAGATGAAACAGAAAACATTTTTAAAGGTCCTGCTTAGAAGATGAAACAGTGTTTCTTTCTGAAAATATTTACATTTTTTTTTAATATTGTCTTTCTTATTTTGTTATTATAAAATGCGAATTTATACCTTCAATATAATATATTCTACAATGTACTGCTTATATAAACAACAAACCTGCTACAATATATTCGTTGCAGCTCCAAACTATAAATACATGAGACAAAATGGTATTTATTCCAGACATGCGAACTGGTTGGGTTTGTTATATTACAGATTTTGCGTTGTTTCGTTGCTGACAGTGTGGAAAACTGACAAAAGATCAAACTTTTACTTCGATCAAAAGTGCTGCAATGTATCAAAATAGAGTGTTACTAGCCAGAATAGAGCAAGCGAAATAAAAAAAAATTGCATTTAAAAAAGTATCTAAGTGGGAGAACTCAACATTTAAAGCCATGTTTTTCAGACGTATTACTTTTATTTTCGATATCAAACAACATTAATTACAACTATTTAATTAACTATTTGGTTCCTTCTTTAAAAAAATGATTCGTGTTTTTACAATACCTCATCTCATATCTTCGTGGAAACATAAACCTTCTAGGTGGAACCTGGACACAGATCTCAGAAGACGGCTCTAACGATTTTTCTAGATATTGAACATTCAATAGCTGAAAAAAGAATTACTAGCTCGTTGGCCGCACCGGGAAAACTCTACTTAGACTGTTATAATTTTTCAAGCAGAAAAAAAAAATTAATTTGGCTAGAGAACGAGAAATATTTATCTTGAATGGATTAGACGTCTTGGGTTATATCCGCATTCATTGAAGAGTTGAATAAATTAATGTTCAGGAAAATTCTTCGCATCGTCTTGTAAGTCTCGATCCAAAGGCCTGACATTGGAATATGATAAAGTCTTGAAGGTCTGTACATTCGGTTGGTGTAAACGTTAGGGTTGACGAGTATTAATATTACACATAGGGCTGGTCACTAAGATGTAGAATCGTGCATTAATATCAATGTGTCGCGAATGCTGTAGAATGCTGGGTTCGTGTGTCCACTTAGCACGTAACCATGGGCGCCTGCAAGGGGGGGGGGGCAAAGGTGTGCACTTGCACCCCTCTGGATTCTGAGAAGCCAAATTTTAGCCATTTTTTGAACCATCAGAACAATTAAAATCTAATTTCTATATAAAAAATATTTTCTGTGAGTCCTGTGCGTGGCCCTGACTAATCAGAGACCCTAGCGGGCTGCCTAGTTTGCCTATGTCTAATGCAGGCCCTGCTTTAAACTGATGATAGGCCTGAGGACTGGGTGCCAACATCGGTCATATCCTTTCTTATTTGCGTACCATATGATGAGTATTCATTTGTAGTATTTCTCCATAATATGTAAAGTTTGGTAGACAATGGAAAACTTATTACGTATTGGTTGGCTTGCATACACAGTTACTGTAGTAGGCTTAGAAGTAGATAGCCTCAAAGGCAATATGAAATCTCGATGTGAGCAAATAAATCTACAATCCAAGCCCAATCTTAATGGAAATCTTATCTTAAGGCTTTTTAAATTTAGTGATTTTACTAAAGATGTGACTCCAGTCAAATGAGAATAGTCGTTTGTTATGAATCTCACTGCTCTATTTTGTGTATGTTCCAGTTTCTTTATGTTTTCTCATGTTTGAGGGCCTATTATTGGCCTAACCAGGTTAAATAGCATTTTACTTTTATGTTCTTTTTTGACATAGAAAATTGTATTATATGAATTAGAAATGGTTTAATATTACTCAAAGAGTAACTCATAACACTTACAAGGAAGCGACATGATAGTTCTTTCTAACGTAAGCATTAACAAGCTACTCGCTGATCTTTTTTGATGGTGTTCAAATTGATTTCTTCAACGTCTCTATCAACAGACATCAATCTTATCTTATCTCATAAAGTACAGACGTTACTTCAAAAAAAGAAGATGATTACGTCCTACGTGTCATGCATCTAGTCATGCGTGTTAACCAATGACTTTAATTCTGCCAAGTCATTGGTCTTCCTAGCTAGCTCTGGCAACCCATTCCATGCTCTAATAGCACTAGGAAAGAAGGAGCATTTGTACAAATTTGACCTAGCATATGGAACGAGGAATGTGCCTTTATCTTTGTGTCTTTCTGAGTATTATATTAGGTTTCGTTTTTTGTATTTGAAGATTAGGCCTATGGTTCCGTGTTTTATGTATAATTGCTACTTTACTTAGATTAACGGAATACGACATAACCGTATACAGACTTACTGTCATTCAAAGTGGCCCATTCGGCGGCGGACCCACTATATTGGATGCAGGCCCACACAGCTTTTGCTCGAATGCCCCGTATAGCCAGTCCACCGCTGATCTCGATGATTCCATGTAGTCTATCAATAATAGTCTATAGTCATTTAGTGTCCTGGTGATACTGGAGAGTCGTGAGTGTACGGTAACGATTGGCCGACAGTTTTTATGCAATAAAATATCAATATTATGTTGTTTTGTCTTCAACTATTAAATGCTACATTTAATGTAGACGTAGATTTTTCAGAATTCTTACCAAATTAATATTGTGAAACATAATAAAAGAATAAAAAATATTTTATGAATTATAGATTAACTACTTTTACACAACATTGTCTAATAAACGGAAGCAATTAATTTTTTAATGGATATTTCCTTTGTTAATACAAAAATGTTGCTTAAAAACAAAGAAACAATCATTGTATTAAAAAGTAAGTTGTAAATAGGGCGAGTGTCTTCAAGCACTATGTTGATGTCAGTGACTACACGGAATTAAAGGCAAATCCGTTTTCCGCAGAGGTGAAAGGGGGGGGGGAGTCTATTTTCTTTTCATCACCTGAACCAGTCTTCGGAAAGGGCAGTTCTTTGAGTCTCAAATGTGTGTCCCGCTACCACCGTGCTGTCTCTTACAGAGGCCATCTGCCACAAGCCGCTTTCCTCTATGCCAGTGAAGGCAAAATGGCGCTTCCTCGAAGGGAGAACCTATTGTTACGCCGTACCCCTTAAGCTTGCCAAAAAAGATCGACTATCGGCATACGGTCACCCCCATACGGAATAGGTGTCTGTCTCAGCATAGCTGTCGAAAGTTCATCATCATCATCATCATCAAACTCCATTTGAGTGAGGGCTTGAGAGGCTTAAATCCTCTCTTGCAAAAGCCCTGGACAGAAACCCTGCTGTCTTGCTTAGAGCGTATATTTCAACATACAGGTTGAGAATTTTTGGTTTCCCAGTCGAGGCGGAGATCAGCAAGTCTGGGGCAGTCAAACAGAATATGAGGCACGGTTTCCTCTTCTTCCCCGCAGCAGGGGCACAGTGAATCGAAATTTGGCCAAAGCCGTGAGAAATATGAGCCAAAATGACAGTGGCCTGTCCTGCACTGTGCTATAATAGCTTGCTCGGGTCCTGGACAGCCTCCACCACGGGGAAGTGCGGTCAGGGCGTCTCATGCGCTCCCAGACTTTACGGGCTTTTTGGGACTTGTCCCAGCACTCAAACCACTTTTCCATTTCTGTTTTTTTTTTTTTATTATAGCCAGGGCTTGATGAAAACTTACAGCCTGTTCAGTTGGTGGAATTTGCCCTCCCTTGTGGGCCATGGAGTCTGCAATAGTGTTGTCAGTCACACCTATGTGACTCGGTACCCACTGCATTATTACAGGGGTGCCATAGCGTGTTTTTATGTTATGTGAGGCCATGATGACTGTAATAGACTAAAACAACACGAGCTTCAATAAACACAATGATTTTATTCGTCCTTATTTATGCTCTTTTCTCCAGCCACTTGTTCTCTATACTCTGACTTCCTTTTACACACAGTCCCTGACACACTGCTGTTCACTCAAGCATGTACACTCAAGGTCCACTGGTCATTTCATACACAGGCACACGCACTGCACTACCAGCCACGCAAAACACATACACTTACTATCACAATGACAGTGTCGATATTGGGGAGGGGGGGGGCATGGTCCAGTGCTTTGCAAAGCCTGTAGTACAGATTTTGAGTCAGTGACCACAACAATCTGTGTTGCCCTCAAATGTCCCCTGCCGAGTTGAGAGTCAATGACCTTTAAGACTTCACAGACTGCCATGGTCTCCGCATCAAAAATGCAAACACTACCACATGGTCCAAAGATTTTTACTAAGAGCCAAGAAAGTCGATTTAGGCTCCATAGCCTGCTCTTCCAGAATCTATTAATGCCGACCCATCAGCATATGCAAAAATAGCTCTGGGCTTGAAGGCATTAATGGTCTCCAGTGCTAGAATTTGAAGGTCGTTAGATGAGCGACTAAGCTTAGTTGTATTAGGGTCTACTAGTTTCAATCGTATTTCTGGGGTCGTTGGGCGACACCAAGGGGGAAGGGGATGAAAACGTTGAATTTTTTGTTGGTTGGTGGAGAGGCCAACTTTATCAGATAGTCAAGTGGCATGATGCATAAAATTCTGCATCTGGATACGTCTTCTGCATTTCTAACTATCCACTAATTTTCTAGCTGGGAGGTATTCATCCAGCCTTTTATACCGCTCAAAGCAGGTCAGTACTGACCTTTTCCTCCTAAGGTTTAATTTACCTACATTAGCCATTATTTCAGCCGCATTTACTGGGCTTGTCCTAAAGGTTCATCAGACAAATCTTAGGGCTTGGGACTGTATTTTATCAAGTTGTTCAAGAGTTCTCCTATAGCTATAAATTTGCACAGGTAGGCTGTAGTCTATATGTGATCGGACTGCTCCTAGATACAGTGATCGGAGCATGTCTGCTCGGGCTCCCCATTTCGAGGATGCCAGCTTCCGCACAATGCAAAGTTTCCCTGAGGCCTTTCTTGCAACTTTCTGGATGTGCTCACACATTTTTAGTTTGCGAACTAAAGTTACACCAAGTCAAGGACGAGTAACTGGCGCCTTAATTTTAACCAGTAAGTTTCGGGCAGGAGAGGCTAGTTAGCCATGGCTGGCTACTCACCTAGGAGCAGAAGGAAGACTCTTAATTCAAACCTCTGTTGCCTTGCACCTATACACAATCAAGGCTTTGGAAGTTAACCCTGAGGGAAAATCAGGAACTGGCGATCCTAAGGCAGTTTGCAGCACCCAGTGTTCAATCTGATAGAACTTGCGACGGCGCTGACCCTAAACTGTATCGGCACTGCCGTTCCTTTGGATACATCAGCTGCGTGGAGAGAGAGGGGGGGGGGGGACTGATGTGTGGGTGACATCGTTCCGACCACAGCTAATGCCCAGGCATTCATCTCATTTCCAAGAAATGATCCATAACCCATAGCCATAGTCGCTTCGAGAGTGAAGGAGGTCATTGGTCAGAAAAAAAAATTATGCAATGGCATGAAAGAACTTTCCCTTTAATTAAAAATAGGGGTTGTATGTATAATATTAGACAATTATTTTAAAACTTTACAAGCCCCCCCCCCCCCCAAAAAAAAATCGTATCTGCCAGTGCAGTGGAGATCTAGATCTAGCAATGTTTCGTACAAATAAGAAATCGGTGGATTTTTATGTATGGAAAAGCGCTGATAGATTTTTTTTGTGTTTCTTTCTTTTCGCCTTACTTCCGTCAATTTCAGACTTCAAAATTTAAACATGGCGTCCCCTCTCGGGTCAAATAAAGGCACTCCTGAAATAAGGAGAAGACATTGCCTTTCTTTACAAGACAAATTACGACTTTTAAGAGAATTAGACGAGGGAGAAGGTAGAAAAACCAACCTCGCTCACAAATTTGGAATTTCGAAATCAACATTGTCTTCTATAATTGCGACTCGATCTAAAATAGAAAATGCATTCCGAATGGCAAAATTTTCACCCAATAGAAAAAGGTTGCGAATGGGAAAGTATAGCAGACTGGAAGATCAGCTTTTGGCTTGGTATAAAAAAGTATGTTTATCTTATCTTCTTATCTTATAAATTACTGACGTTACTTCAGAATCAGAAAGTATCCCCCCCCCTTTTCCCTTTATGATACTTTATCTAACAGTGACTGACCTAGATCTAGATCTAGATTAGTAACAATTAGTTAGATCTATTTAGTCAGTAAAGTCAATTTAATGACATTTTACTGATCTAGATCTACTCATCATCTAGTAAAAAAAAAAAGTTTTACCAAAATGGGCAAAAAATCTTGATCTATTTTTTGTCTATAGAGTATAGAATAGATCTAGATCTAGATCTAGTATACACACTAAAAAGATCTAGATCTAGATTAATTATTTTTATAATAAAACTAGCTCTAAAACTAGTAAAAGATTATTAAATCTCAATACACAAGTCTACTATAGATTTTATAAATAGATCTAGATTCTAGCTAGATTATTGATCTATAGATAGCGTGTGATATGAAGGGAGAGTAACCCTTGACTTGAAGGATTGTACGGGCACGACATGACCTAAATTGTGCCGATGTGCCAAAAACTCAAACTAGTCAAACATGTAGATTAAATATATTTAGATCTAGATCTATATCTAATCTAGTCATACTAGTCATAGATAAATTCAATATAGACATCTAATGTTATAGACTAGTAGTACATTCTATAGTCTATAGTAAGTCATTACAGATTAGATTATCATTAGATCTCTAGATTCTAGTCCTAGCAGCTAGATCTAGGTCTAGAAATCGAGATCTATAGTATAGTCATTCCAGACTTTTAGTCTTAAGTCTACTATTTAGTTCTAGATGATTATCTAGATCTAAAATTTTCTAATCTTATCAGAAACTAACAGTAATTTCAAATCATACTATAAGCATGAAACTTTGATTCAGATGCATGTCACTATTGTTTTTTAACAGGAACTTGAAAGTGGCTCTGAAGTTGCTGATGCCCTATTGGAGAACAAAGCTAGGGAATTTGCCAGACATATGAATTTAGATGATTTTTGCGCCAGCACAGGTAATGATGATTGTACCATATTTTATTTTCTTCTATTTGTAAAACATTTCTTTGATAAAGTGGTAAGGTCTTACTGCTTCCAAAATGAGGGTTCCAAGAAATTTCTGCTTTGACCATTGCTACTTTTTAAGATTTTTTTTTTTTTTTAAGTTTGAATATATTTTTTTCTTGATGATTTAAAATGGGCTTCTAATTTTCATTATCAGGATGGCTACACAGGTTTAAGGAAAGAAAAGGCCTTGGCCACTGGGCCAAGTCTTGTGGAGTAAAAGAAGAGTCTACTGATGCTCAGTTAAAAGAGAAACATGTCTACAATTTACCTGTCAGGACAAGCTTAAAATATTCTGATGCAAGTGTTGCGGAAGCTGACAGCTGCTTGGCTGAATTCACGTCATGGACTGATTCTACCAATTGGACAGAGGCAGTGCTGCCGGATCTGCTGCGCACCTACACCCCATCCAACATTTACAGTGTTACGGAAACAGGGTTGTATTTTAAATGCCTGCCTTTTGGAATGAATTCCCTGCGGGGTCAGACCTGCGCAGGAGGGGATCATGCCTTGGAGAGGTTAACTGTTGTGACTGCTGCTAATCTAGATGGTTCTAGTAAGCTGCCCTTGTTTTGTGTGGGTAAGGAGCGTAACCCAAAGTGTTTCAGAGGCGTGAAACATTTTCCAGTGACTTACAAGTGTAGCTACAATGCTTGGATGACTCCTGAATTTTTCTGCAGTTGGATTAAAGAGCTAGATACCTTTTTCACTAAGGAGGGTAAGAAAGTTGCCATTCTTGTAGACACCAGCCCTGCTCACATGAAGCCCCCCTACCTTAAATCTGTTGAACTTATTTTTCTTCCGCCACACACATCTCGATGCATGCAGTCTCAAAACAAGGGCATTGTTTATTTTTTGAAGTGGAAATACAGAGAGCTAATGTTGAAGAGAATGATCTTACATTTCGAAACCCATGAGTCGGCCAAGCCTTTTCAATGGAGTGTCTTAGATGCACTTCATGATTTGAAAAGAGCGTGGGACAGGCTACCACCCAACATAGTTCATAACTGTTTTACGGAAACTGGATTCTCTATACCTCAGAGTGACAAAACTACTAGTGAGGTCAGTTCTGATCATATGCTGCAGCGACAGATTTATAGGTCCCTTTACCAGAGGGTCAGTTTGCACATTCCAGTAGACATGTCCATGGAAGACTATATTACTGTGGATAAGCGAGTGGTAACCTGGGACCAGATGGGTATGGTAAGCAAGATAATCTCTAACACCTGCTACAATACAGGGTTCATACGCTCCAAACAGAATGGCTTGACATGTGATAATAGCCTCATCATGCGTAAGCCTTTTCCAGAATCTATGGAAGTCTCACCGAGTTTAGAAGCTATTTCAAGTGCTTCAGAAGAAGTGAAGCCTGACAATCAGTTATCTCGATTACCAAATGGTGCAGCTTTTATGATCTCCACACCTGGTCATGTGGCAATGCTTAATAATTCACTTCATGAAAATGGTACAAACTGCAATGACAACCAACCAGACTCGGATGTTCAGTCGTGTGGTCAGGTGTCTCCAAGCACACCCAATTGTGTTTCCCTCCAGACTTCGATCTCCACTAGCCCCATCTTGTCTTCTGCCACTCCTATGGAAGAAAACGGTTCCAACTGCAATCCAAGCAATGATGTGGACATTACTTTTAACACCTCCATGACAAGTGACACTTCTGCTTTAGCCTTTGTTCTAACTTCCGGATATGCAGAATCTAATGGCAATAGTAATGTTAAGAACTGTGTGTCTGAAACTTTAGCAGTCTCCACTGGGGCTACTACTGGATGTGTTGCAGAAGAGAATGAGAAACCAAGTTTGTTTCACAGAAGCCACAATTGTACAATAACAGTGGATGTGAAAGAGCCTGAAGAAACTGTTCCACCTCCTTCCCTGCGTGAAGCTCATAATGCCCTTCTGCTGCTGCGCAGGTTAGTTGAATCAACAGCAACATCCAGAAATGAGGCTGTAGATATGTTTGGCTGCTTGAACCAGTTAGAAGATTTCATTGAGAAACAAGTAATCATTGCACCTCGGCAGACATCAATACTAGATTTTTTCAACAGGCTTTGACATTTTTGCACTGGTCACAATTACTCATTATAATTCATTATGTTCAAATGGTGCAATAAGAAAATACTGGCTTAAAAAAAATATGTAAAAAAATGATAATGCCTATTTTAGTGGTTGTCAAGCTGCTTACACCAACAAACCGGTGGAGATAAAAAGAAATACTATACATACAACACAAACCTTTAGACGAGAAATATTTTTCATTCCTGCTAGTTGTTTAAACATATTGATTTGGAATTCATTGAAACTGATCACTTCAAGCAATACAATTGTATAGAGCAGAAAACGTTTCATCACAAGCAATACTTGCATTGTCAAATTGTTCTACTGTTACCTGATTAGTATTAGTTTTTTTTTTTATTTTTAGGTCTACTATATTGCAGAAATATCAGTTTTCATTATATATACAAATTTCAAGGCTATGCAATTATATGTGTGGTCTACAAGTGGTTTCCTGAATGGTAATCTGAAAGGCAGAACAGAATCACAGTGTAGCTAGTCTTAATACCTCATGCAATCTAGGCGAATTATTTATTTGCTAATCTAGGTCAAATCTAAGGTGCAATACACTGTTTGTCTCGTAATTTTTTTTTTTTCGTTTTTGAAATGTGTCGAGTTCCGATTTTTCTCCTTTGTGGTTTAGGAGGACATAAAAATAATGGTTCCAATTATACACATGCATGTTCAATATTCAATGTCACTTTGTTACTACACATCTACTTAGTACTTAATTTATGATTTATTTAAATGAGCTTTTAATATCACAAGTTAAAAGTAACGCTTTGATTTGTTTTTAGTTTGTACATAGCTTTTTTTTTTTTTTTGTGTTCTTTTCTCTTTCAGTAAGTAATCTATACACACTATCCATCAGAAGATCATTTTTAAGCAAACATTTTCACCTTACATTAATTGTCACATTTTTTTGTTTTTGTCACCATTTCACAAATAACTATTAAGCAAAAAAATTCTTTATAAATAATTTTATAATTCAAAGTAATAATTTATTTTAATTAAAATTATTTTTTTTTTTGGATTTGTTTGCTATTTGGCAAAATATAATTGTCTTATATAAATTTAATCCATAGAAAGCTGTAATGTAAAGGTTGAATTACCTGGATAAGGGTTTGAATCTCTTGCTGGTCAGAGAGAGAGCTTTCATTTGATAGGAGAACATTTTTTTAGAAATATACAACAATTTAATCATTAGGCCGATTGGAATAAATTTTCTAGTGTTTTCAGAGGGTCATTAAAAGGCTTGCTCACTAAGAACCATAAAAATGGTTTTAATGGTTTTGTATGTCTCTTCTATGATTCTATGTTGAAGATATTATATAAATGTAAAAAATGGTATTTTCTCATGCTTGAAATTTTAGAAATCTATTATAATAGACATGAACAACAAAGATAAATATATATGCAATTTTTACTCCCATTATTTAAGTAATCTCATGTATAAATATTTATAATTTCTGATGTTTTTTTTTTTCACATTTAAATACCTTGAAAGCTTTAATATCGTCACATAATTCATTTTTTTGGTTATAAATTCTAGTGGTTGGCCTTGTTGAAGTTCTTGTACAAAAACCTTGTTGTGACTATTGGTGTCCTAAAAGTGTTTGTAAACTACAAAATCATGGAGCACATTGTTAGTTAAACATCATAGTAAGTGATGCTAGTGACTCTAATGACTCTTTTTTTTTTTACTGATGTATAAAAAACACTATTTAACAGAGTTGATGATGGAAACTTTTCTTTGAATATAATTTAAATTTATGAATTTTGGTAACTTTTAAGATAATATCTTTATGAATGAAATGTTTTTCATAAAGTTATTTTTTTTAGCAGACATTTCTGACTAAATTTAATGTTTAGTTTGTACATGCATTATATTTAGGCATATATTTTACAATGACTTTACATTCTACTGATTTATTTTTAACAAGACTAACCAGTTGTTGAAACGTGAGATTTTACATATGGATTGAATTATTATTTTTTTTATTAATCTTTCAAAACTGAAGAAGTTGTATTTTAAAAACAAAATGCTAATTAAAGCTGTAAGGGTTTTAGTTAAAATATATTATATACATTTTGAACAAGGGTACTTATATATTTTTACATTTTATATATATTATTAAAATCTCCAGTCACTTTTAAAGCCACAATTCTATACGATAGTGTCTTTTTTTTTTCTAGACATTATATATCAGTGCTGTAAATATATTTTACATTTTTGAAAAACATTTTGCTGTTGTTTACATTTGACATTGTCTCATGAGTTTCTCTGTTGATTTGTTACTGAACATGACACGACTTCCAGTGTGACACAGAGGTGGTGCTTTGGTTTGACATTGTGACCAAATTGTTTGTGGGATTATCATTTGTAAAATTACTTCGCTGGTGACTTCAATCATTAAAAAGGAGATACCACCCCAGGGATATATAAATGAGAACAACAAAACTAAAACCCAAGACTAGAGCTTAAAGAGCCATATTGCTGAAATAAATGAAAGGTCCCAATACGTGGGTGAAAAGAACATTGTTCAAAAATTCTAAAACCTTTATACGATGCAAGCTAAAGGTCTGTGTAAATTTTTTTATTTTTTTTTAGGACTAATTTGTTAGGTCCTGTTGGAAGTTGATGCTAGATGGCTAAATAGTCTTGTGTCAGACTTCACTTCATGTTAAGATTTTTGTTGTGTGAAAACTTTATTTTTGTTCAAGTAAATTCAGAATTTATTTATTTACTTTTTTCAATAAAATTCAATTTATTGCAAATGTACTGAAACATTTACAAAAAAAACAAACAATTTAGTTGTAAAGAAGATTAATTGCCTCTAAAGTAGTGGCTTGACTTTAGTGATGTTAAGTTTAAAATATTATTTAAAAAAAAAAAAAGAATTATCAATTTTTTGACATTTAGTTGCTTTATCCTATTTTTGATACATACATACATTTTTGTTTTAATCTTAAGTTAAGAATCTATTTCAAAAAAAATAATGGTTCTGTATCTAAATAAATATATAAGTTTTTAATGTATTTGAGACAATGTTTGATTTTACAGTTTTTAGTTCAAATTATTGTTATTTAATAGCAAGGAAGAGATTTTTTTGTTACATTTTGTGAACTATAATGTTTTCAGCTCATTAATAATATTTCATTGTTGTTGAGTTGGTTATTTTTCATGTAAGTTCCCCAAGGCGTTACTTTGTTGATGTAACTGTTGATTCACTAAGTTCCCACTAGGAGCAATATATACTTATTTAAAATCAAACTGGTTTCTTTTTTTTTCCTCTCCCCATCCAAATTGGCCGTACACATTTTTTGTAAAGTTTATCTACTGATCAAATCTACAGCATTTTTTTTTATGTACATACAACTTGAGCAATATCAGAGGAGCAGACTTTTTCTTTTGTACATAACAATAAAAGTATTTAGTATTGCCTGTTACTATTAATTGTTTGTTATATATGTCTTGTAATATATTTTTGATGTTGTGGTTTATATTTTAATATCATTTCTAAGTGGGTTTTTTTTTTTTTTCAATATATTTGCATTAAATTAAGTTTTATGTTTGTTTGTTTTTTTAATGAACATTTAAAAAAAAAAATGATTTCCTTTGCAATAAGATTGTTCTAGATATTGTAGCAACTTTTGTCCTGTTGACTTTCATTCACTAAACAGATGCTTACAAGACGGCAAAGAGATATTTTTGTTCCTGCAATTGTTTTCATTTTTTTCCTATGTCCAATTTCCTTAATTTCTCAGGGTTTATTACTGTCTTGGAAGTCAAGTCATCCTACATCAGTCATTTTTGCTGTTTCTATATCTGAGTTCATTTACAACATTTGTGCAGACGTACCAATAAACCTGGATTTATGGGCATTTGTTTTCACTCTGTTTGAAAGGAAGTGTCTATGTTGTTTAGAATAAAGCTAACATGATTTCATTTTTTTTAAATTACTTTGTGAAACCTGCATAACAATTGAAAAAAAAATTAGAATTGATATAAAAAAAAAATTTTTGGAACATTTTTGCATATCTGTAGAATCATGCTTTCATTGTTGAGTTTAACTTAAAACCAAATATAATTGTCAATTGTAAATCAACACAGTCAGCTATCAAAAACCTCTAGTTATGATTAGTATAAAGTCAACTATTTCTGAATTTAGTGAATTTTAGTTTTCCAGTATTTCTACTTCAAACGCTTTTTTTAAATATAATTTGAGTTTTATTTTTAATAGTGTATGATAAAAACTAAAATGTTTATTCTTTGTCGATTTGTATCTTAAGTTGTTTTTTTTTTCAATGCTACTCATTTTGATCTTCTTGAGTAGTAATATAATATATGCATTATTGTTGTGAAGTTTAAAACTAAAAAGTGTTTTAGCACAGAGTTCATTTGACAATTATGTGGTCAGGGCAAGGCTATACCTCTTACTGGTAGATGAAATCATGACTCAAGTCTAGTCAGTTATGTGTACAAATGACTTATCGTTTCATAATTTTACCTTTTAATAAGAAAAGAAACTATTGCTTGTAATGTTTTAAAGTAAATTATAAGTAAAGTTTTGGATTTAAAGATTAAAGAAGACACTAGTTAATGGCATGTGCTGCAGGTTATTGTATGTGCTATGTCATTAGCACCAAATTTATATTCACTGTTTGATTTTTATAACATTGCCTAACAAAGTCTGTCTTATAAAAACACATAGACTAGAGGAATTCTGTAAACCATACCCTGTGTCATCTTACAGTGGATATTGTCAGATTTTTACATTACATTTTTATGAATTGTACTTATTTTTTCTGTTTTTAGTTTCCTGAAGACTGACTCAGGTCTCATTAAGGAATAGTGGCAGTTGTCCATTACCTGTGAACAAACCTAGTCATAACTTATTTCATGATCATTTGATTTGGTTTAAATAGAAAACAATAGCACATGATAACCAGGATTTAATTTGTCCTTTTAAGTAAGCTGGAACAATTTCAATTAGGACTATTTTTGTTTGATGCAGTCAAATTAGTTATCTCCATTTCACTTGAGTGTACATTTGACGTGTGCATGCATGTAGTTGTGTGTTTGGAATGCCTCTCACTCTCTCTGTGTAAGGACCATATAAAAACAAAATAGTTATTTCCAATGGCAGCAGTCCTTTAAATATATAGATCTTGTTATGAAAAAAACAAAATGTACATATCCAGCTATGGTTTTTAAAGTAGCTTCCATGTCTTGTTATTTAGAGATAAGTGTTTGTTACTCATTATCATTCATATATTGTTCACCATAGATTTAGACAAATACATTTTTTTTTTTTTTGTAATGGGTTAGGGAAAACTTCCTTTTTTATTATTTTGTCTCTTCATAGAAGCATGAAAGATAAGCATTCTAATTATGTTAATACATTTTTGGCTAGATTTATTTCGCTCTTTTTTTTTTAGTCATTGAGTTGGCAACAGAATGTCCTTGGTTTGTCACTTTGGTTTAAAAACACACGTACTCCTACAAACAATGTGGAGACAGACCTTGATTTGTTGGGGGGGGGGGGGGATGGTCTGAATAAATGCTGATACCAGGCCAACTTCGCTCTCCCCGGCCTTTCTTCCCCCTCCCCCACCATTAGCTGTAAAGCCAAGGAGATAAATAGAATTTCATATCATAAAGGCTGTCTAATTAAATCTCCTTTGCCAATGTGACCAGTACAGCCATCAAATCATTATCTTTAAATGGTAGTTTTATACAGCTTTGTGTGCCCCCGTCAAGTTTGGTTGTTGTTGCCAACTCTTTGATTGCTTAGTACCACCACCATGTACTGTCCACCATGCATTGCCTGATAGAGCAATTCAATCCAAATTTCTGTCATTGTTAGAACTACACAACTTGATCTGAAATAAAAAAAATGTGACCATTGCCTTGTTGTTTGTTCACAAATATTTGCATTATAGATCTAAAATACTTCACTGAAAGCTTTAGATCTAGATGGAGAGGATTCTCATTGTAGGCCACCATCATCACAGGTAAACAAATCAAATCAAAAAAATGCAATCATTGAATTTTTGACTTGCCGAAGTACAAGCTCGATACCTTGTTCTTTTCTTTCTTTTTTTTTTTTTTTTATCACAAATCAATACCAAAAGGTTATCTAAAATAACACATACTCTCTTTGTCATCTTGTTAGGTTTTGTATTTGAAGATTATGGTTCAGTGTTTGAAGTATAATTGCTTCTTTACTTTTGAGTCTTCTCTCCTGAAGAGTTTCTAAATTTAGTGATTTTACTAAAGGTAGGCCTATTACTATAGTTAATGTGAATATTCGTTTATTATGAATCTCACTGCTCTATTTTGTGTCTGTTCCAGTTTCTTAATATTTTCTTGAGTTGAGTGGTCCATGGTCCCAAACAGAGGATGCATATTCTATTATCAACCTAACCAAGGTTAAATAACATTTTAGTTTTATGTCCTTATTTCATTTATATAAATTTCTTTTAATAAACCCTAATGCTTTGTTAGATTTGTTTGATATTGTCATCAATATGGGGATTCCATGACAGTTTTTCATTTATTATAACACCTTGGTATTTTGCGTTTTTGGACTGTTATTAGTTTACCATGAATAAGATAAGTGGAATTAATTTGTTTTATTTTTTTTTTGTTACTCTTAATAACTGACATTTTTCTGGGTGGAAAGACATGCTCCAATTTGATTCCCATTTCTGTAATTCATCTAGATCTAATTCTCTTTGTGAAATTTCTGTATCTTGTTTTTTTTTAATTTTTTTATTGTTCTATAAATTATGCAATCGTCTGCAAATAATCTGACATTTGTTCCTGGACTAATGCAATTTGGTAAATCATTTATGTAAAGTAAAATAGTAGTGGACCTAAGACTGTACCTTGAGGTACACCTGAGTTTACTGTTTACTGGTGTTGATTTAGAGCCATTTAATATTACAGTTTATTCTCTTTCTAACAGCGTATTTTGAGCTCCCTGATGCAATGGACTATCAATGCCAAAGTATTTTTTAATTTTGTAAGCAAACTATGGTGGTGAACTTTGTCAAAAGCCTTGGAAAAATCTAATAAGATAGCATCGATTTGATCACTATTATCTAAATCTTTGGAAAAATCATTCATTACTCCTATTAGTTGTGTTTCACTTGATATATATTTCCTAAAGCCATGTTGGTATTGAGTAATTAAGGACATTATAATTGTCTAAGCGGTCTATGATGTTGTTCTAGGTTAGTGATATTGGTCTGTAGTTTCCTGGGTCAGATTTTTCTCCTTTTTTAAATATGAGGGTGACGTTAGCTTCTTTCCAGTCCCTTGGTTTTCTGCCCTGGTTAAGCGATGCCTGAAAAAGTATTTTGAACACTGGTGCTAGCTCATTGCTTAGTTCTTTGAGTAATCTAGCTGGAATACCATCAGGTCCAGACGCTTTATTAGGTTTAATATTCGCTAATAGTTTTTGGATCCTCTTTTTTTTTTTGTACTTCGATATATCTCCTACGTTGTCTACTTAGTTCAAATTAAGTAATATGTCTTTGTCTCCTAGGGCTGAGAATGCTGATGCAAAGTAGGCCTATTTATTTAGTATGTTAGCTTTAGTTTCATTATCATGATGTGTAATCTTCTCCTTTTAATGGTGCTACTCCTATTGTTTTCTTGGACTTAATGTATGAACATAGGTTTTTGTTGTTATCCTTAGATATTAAATTGTTTATGTATTCACTCTGTAGCTGTCTGCTTACTTTTTGGGTTAGGTGGTCTTAGTTGTTAGGCTTGAGAGTAACTCGGTCATAATTGTAAGACTTGAGAGTGACATAATCTTAGTTGTAAAGCTAGAGTAACATAGTCTTGTAAGACTTGAGAGTGACATAATCTTAGTTGTAAAGCTAGAGTAACATAGTCCTGTAAGACTTGAGAGGGACATAATCTTAGTTGTAAAGCTAGAGTAACAAGGTCTTGTAAGACTTGAGAGGGACATAATCTTAGTTGTAAAGCTAGAGTAACATAGTCTTGTAAGACTTGAGAGGGACATAATCTTAGTTTTAAGACTTCGTTTATGAAACTACTAGGCAACTTGTGTATTACAAAGCTCCCATCAATTATTGTAAGAGTCATCGACAGGTCCTTTTTACAAAGCTTAGGCTATATCACTTTGTCTGTTAAAACATTACACAGTTAATCATGCTCTGACAACACACGAATCAATAATAAAAAAAAAGCTACCAATTATTGTAACAATTAGTCGTAATTAAATGAAATGAAATTTTGTTTTATATAGAGACAGTAGGCCTACCCGCTAAGGGGGCAGATAATAGCCTACTTATGTAAAGAATGAGGTAGCCGTAGTGTTAAGATGTCCGGCAAACGGAGGTCATGTCTTCCTTTTTGGGGTTGTTTCCTCCGGCTGGCAGGCATTGATCTAAAGTGTAAAAATGCCCTGCTTGTTCAAAACAATTGGATATAATACATCAATCGGGCTTATTCCTTCATATCTTCTGTATTAATTGCACAAATTCACCTTTTTTTTACCACCCCCCTTATGACCAGGTGTTTGTGTTTAAATGAAAGCAGTAATTTTTAACTTAACATAAACAAAGATCATTTAGTATTCATTTAGCATTCTGATGCATAACCTTGGTTAGGCCAATAATAGAATATGCATCCTCCGTTTGGGACCCCTTCAACTCAAGAAAACATTAAGAAACTGGAACAGACACAAAATAGAGCAGTGAGATTCATAACAAACGAATATTCACATTTAACCAGAGTAACACCTTTAGTAAAATCACTAAATTTAGAAAGCCTTCAGGACAGAAGGCTCAAAAGTAAAATAGCAATCATACATAAAACACTGAATCATAATCTTCCAATTCAAAACAAAATTTAATAAAATACTCTGAAAGACACAAAGATAAAGGCACATTCCTCGTCCCATATGCTAGGACAAATTTGTACAAATACTCCTTATTCCCTAGTGCTATTAGAGCATGGAATGGGTTGCCTGAGCTAGCCAGGAAAACCAGTGACTTGGCAGAATTTAAGTCATTGGTTAATATGCATGACTGAATGCATGACGCGTCGAACGTAATCATCTTCTTTTTTTGAAGTAACGTCTGTATTATATAAGATAAGAAGATAATAATAAAGTTGAAAAGTCGTTTTTGCTAATCAGCGTGCAGTAGAGAAAGAAAAAAAAAAAGGAAAATACGCCCACAAGGTCTGAAAAAGGAATTTTTTTTTACAACCCCCCCCCCCCCCAGTAACAGACACACTACTATATACTTGATTTCATGGGTATAGCCGGGGGGGGGGGGGGAGATCGGAATCTAGTGACTAGTAATCTAGTGAGAAAAAAACTCCCCCCCCCCAAAAAAAAAAAAAAAGAAAAAAATCCTGGCTACGCCCATCATTAATATAGAAAAGCAAGAAGAAAATATCAGAAGAACTATCTTAAGATGCCAGACACGACTTATTTCACATCCAGCTATTCGGTCTATATATATTTAATAGCAGTGGCGTAGCTAGAGTATATGATGCCTGGTGTGGTACCTCATCTTGATGCCCCCCCCTCCCCCCCCCCCCCCCAAAAAAAAAGGAAAAGATAACTATATAATAACATTGCAAAACCTTACTTTTTTGTTCAAAATAATATGTATTCATTAATCAAATATTGTTAATTCAAAAAATCACTTTTACATAAACATACTACAAGTGAATTTTACGCGCTTTCTTGCTGGCAAAAGTATCAATAATTTTATCGAACTCAATTTTTTCCACCAGCTCTTGTTCAATGGACGAAATGGCCAAATTAGTGAGTCGTAAATTTGTCATCGTTGATCGCAAGTAATTCATGATCAGTTTAAGTTTGGAAAAACTTCTCTCGCATGTAACGACGCTTACCGCAATAGTAAAAAATAGGCGAATCATGATGACGATATTCGGGACTGAATCATCTAGCTGATATTTTTTTATAAAATTCAAGAGCCCAACAGGTCCTTGTTTTGGAAGTTCGGAGGCTTCTGATGAAACTGTGACAAACCGTTGAAGCTTTTTTCGCTCCAGCAGAAATTCGTTTTTATCAATGTCGCTAGGAGTACTATCGATATTGATTTCGACCTGAGGATTTATTTATAATTGCTGGGAAGGCGACAAAAATTCATATCAATCTGCTACATCATGAAGTTGCTCGAATCGGATGATTATTTCTTGAACAATCCTGTCCAAGGTAGAACAAATTTCCCTTCGTAGTTCTTCTTTGTGTGTAAGTACAGAGTCGTCACTTTTCTCACCAGGCATCTTTTTCTTATGGCCGATACGTTTTTGGGGTTTTGTACTGATTCTCAGTTTTGAGCACACGCTTTCGGCAAAGGTAATGCTGACTTCAGCGATGTCCTCTCGATTACTACTTAAAAATGTCTCTATTTTTTTTAGTTTGAGTGAGCAGTCTCGAATAGACAATCCTTGTTTTTGAAGTTAGACCTGCGTATAATTAATACAGGAGCCCAAAATCCAAGATAGGTGAGAAAATTAAAAGACTGAGTAGCAACTAATAATCTACCTGCTTCGGATCTAGCCGATGAATTTTCATCTCTGCTAGTTAATGTCTCCAGAGTTTCTATAATTTTAGAAAATTTATCCCTAACCATCTAGACGGCTTCTCCTCTGGCGCTCCAGCGGGTCTCAACTAAACGTTTAAGGCTAGTTCCGGTTATTTTGATGAGGATATCCCAGCGGTGTGTTGAAGTTGAGAAAAAGGCGTGTAAACGGTCCAGTGTACCAAAAAATGTTACCGAATTGACTTCAGCTTCAGCAGCTCGAATTCCTGCTAAATTAAGAGAATGACTTGAGCAGGCAATGAATAGTGCTTTGGGATTGACTTCTAGAATACGTTTTTTGACCTTTCATGACCGCAGCATTATCATAGCCTTGACCCCTGCAGTCCATTATGTCTAAGCCATCCGAACGCAGTTTCTCTAGAATCATCTCAGCGATTTCAGCAGCATGCTTGTCCTTTGTGTCGATGAAGTCAAAAAAAAGACTCATGAACTTGCACACCCGTCATTATCCATGACAACGTACCGTACAATTTATTTCGGAAGTTTTGATCCAGCTTTGAGATGTCAGGTGTACTGTAAAAAATAATAGAGAAATATTTGGCTTGTTTTACTTGCTGTATGATTTGTTTTTACCGTGATTCTCCAATATTGTAATAAATTCATTTTGTATTTGTGGAGACATGTATGTATTCGGTCTGGAACAAAGCTTAGTTCGAAGCAAATGCTCCCTCAAGAGTGGATCGTACTTTGATAGTAAGTTTACTAACTCCAAGAAATTGCCTTGATTTTGCCCTTCCAACACTTCTTCTGCTCGCTCGCGATGCCCACGAAGTACCAGATTTGAATGATGAATGATGTCCAAGATTGTCTTCAGGTAGTCTCACCAGGTTTTCGTCTCTTGTATAATCAAATCTTGGGCCTTGTTGTCAATACTGTTCCCTACTCTCAGGCGAACTTCAAGTTCCCTCCAAGCAAGCGATGACTGAATGTGAGCTCTTCTGGTCTCATGTTTTTCTATTTTCGTGGATAACCTCCACCAATCATTGAATCAATCTTTGGATTTAAATGAAGATTTGGTACTTGATCTTGTTGAGAAGAGTATGCAGGGGAAGCAAAATAAGGATTCTTTTTTTGGCGAATAACACATCCACTTTCTAAGAATTTCCTCACCGTTTTACATTTGCCGGAAAAAACCAAGCCTTTGGAAGCTTTCTAGCCTTTCCTTTTGCTGATTCTTGATGTCTATACACCTCTCTGAATTGACTGTCCATACGCTGACCTGTTTCAGATCCTTGAGTGGCAAGGTGTATGCGAGTATTATCTATGATGACATCAGGCCAATCTCCAATGTCGTTCAGTCTAGAGTTTATTATCCTGCTTTCTGTATTGTTTACACTGTCTGATGGTTCAGCTTCTTCAGTATGAATTTTTGAGGAGTGTACTAAAGACATGCTTGTGTGCTGTCCTTTAGTCTCTAGAACCTGCGGTATTGAAGTATTTTCTTCTTTTTCATCATTCAGGATGTCGGCCTCATCATTTTTTTCTGGATTCAATTGTAACCGTCTCATCTTGCTTTGTTGCTTTTAATTGTTCAGTTATTTCATACACAATAACAGCTCGCCTATAGTGGCGAATGCGCAATATGTAACAGATTTTCACCCTCTAGACTCTAGACTCTATATCTAGATTAAACTAATGGACTAAACAATGAAGTAAAAAAAAGGTTGGCCTTTCTTCTTCTTCTTCTTTATATTACAGAGCATTGATCAGTGTAGTAACAACATGTACCGTGTGTCCGAAATCAATCTAGTAAATTAGATTCAAATTGTTCTATAGCTTACATTGTATTGAAGAAATAGTCAAGGAGATGAAACAAAATAGCGTCATGACTAGTTTATAAATCGTTAGTTCATGTTTGTTCGTGTCCATACAATTAGTCGTTTTTAGCTCAGGGAAATAGGAAATTAATACACACTGGGGGAATTTTGGTGCCCCTCTCCACTTGGTGCCCTGTGCGGCCCGCACCACCCGCACATTGGTAGCTACGCCACTGTATAATAGCCAGCCTATAGCTAAATCAGGCCGACCTTAGGAAGGGGCCTATAGGCAAAGGGAATAAACAAAAATTAAGAGAATAAAATGCGAAAATTGGATCAGATATATGAATTTTAATTATGTCGATTTAGATATACTATAGACGTAGGCAAGTTTTTCATAAATTGCGTTTTTTCTCCCGCTGTTCCTTTCTAATTTAATTTCACCATATTTACTTTGTCTAGTGCCTTCGATTCAATTACCCAATGCCGGCCCTGGCTTAATTTAATAAGCTATCCATCAAGGCTGCAGTGGATTAATTGTTGTATTTTAACATAGGGTTGACGAACACAGTAGCCTAGGCCTATCTCAATCCGTAACGCACATAGAATCTATAACCAGAAGAGTAAATGCGTTTAGCTTTATAAATTATATTATAATGATACATAGGCCTATGCAGTTATTTATGAATGCCGAAAGCAGCGCTACGTTAAAATTTAAGGAATTGGGGTACGTGAGTACGTGACTGAGGGAGTGTCGTTGCCATTTAAAATAGAGTTAAACTCTATAAAATGAGCAACACTATTCATTAAGCTGTAGAGTATTTACACGCATAGTTATCTCTGGGCGTTCCCCATTTATGGATGTATGAAGTGGGATAGTAAAATAAAGTTATACACAGTCACGTGACATGGCCAAGATGGCGGACTGATAATCCGGGAGAGGTGACTGAATTGTCTGAATCACTAACCTAACCTACTAGTACTAGTCTAAACGCTAAATTTACTTATACTAGTCTAGATCTATCACCTACTAAAAGATCTGAATCAATCTAGATTCTCAATGTATTCAATATTTAATCTAGGATAATAGTCTCTAGATCTCATCTACTTACTATTAATACTATTACTATTATTAGATCTACTAATAAGTAACTTAGTAAAATATTTATTAAAAAAAAACAACAAACAAACAACTGACAAACTCGCAAATCACAAAGTCACTTGGGTATTAGTATACGGTAACTTGACTTTACTCCTTACTTTTTTTAGCCACCGGTTTAGTTTAATTTTGTTACAAAAAACATTTACAAAATTTTAGTTCTATCTATAATCAATCAAATTCATAATCTTTTATCTGAATCTGTAAATAGAATCTAGTTAAAAATAAAATAGTACAAGTGAATAAGAATAATTACAATTATAATTCATGTCTATCAAGGCTTTGATTCTTTCTTATTCTAGTATTAATCTATAGATCTACCTACTATCTAGCCTAGTCACTCTAGTCCTCGATCTAGATTACTATCTACATATGTCTCATATGATCTATAGATCTCTATATATTCTCTTTAGACTGGTCTAGAGACTATTAATTATAGAGAGGCGAGATCTACTTGACAATTTGATTGTGTGGTATCAGGTATGCTGCAGCTGCCAGTATCACTCAGTATGAGTATCTTAACTTGTGTCTGAGTGTATCATTACCATTGCCATTGCGCTACTCTGGACTGCCATTTGAACTGGTCTCTGGGTCCAGGTTTCGAACCAACCTGCTTCCATCCATGTCATCCCGAGGGATGTTTGGGTTAGGATGTGATCATCTTCAAATCTGAAGGAGCATGATGTGAACTTCTAGATCTAGATCTAGTTCTAATAAACAAAACTAGAATATATATAATACATAAGCACTTCTTTGGCACAGTAGCTCTAGAGTGTATTTGCTTCAGTCCTCAAGTTAGAATTCAAGTTGTACAACGTTTTTTAAAAATGCTTTTTAAAAGCATTCACAGTAATATTTACCCAGATGCTCCCTTCTTTCTCCCCCACCCCACCCCCTTTGTCAACTGAATTAGACAAGCGATAGGATCATAGCGCATTGAGATTGTTGCGCTTTAGAAACAAACAATTAATCGGTTCAAATATTTCTAATCCCACAGATTTATTATTGTTAGTATAGATTTATTACAAATTTAATTATATAACTGATTCAAAATAATTGATATAATTACACACACTTAATATTATAAGCTTTGTTGTTGTTTTGTTTTTTAAATGTTTTAAAAATTTTTCTTGTTTTAATTTTTTGTAACTTAGAAATGTGTACTGAATAGGAACTTCCAAGATAAGCCCATTTATATTATTGTAATGGTGAGTTCCTATGATAATTTCAAAGAATTTTTCCTTCTTTCTTTTTTTTCTTTCTACTCTTAAATAATTTCTTAGACACCCACATTTACCTCTAACCAAAGCAAGTTTAGAACTTCCTTGGTTCTTCTTGTACTAATGATATATATATATATATATTAAACAAAACAAAAAATTAGAAAGAAAACTTTATTTTTCTCTTGTTTTAGGTTCTGCTGAAAACCATTGGAACAATTCAGTTTTAGGATTATCACACTGCTCTTTTGAGTAACAATGTCTCTCAAACTCAGAGCATCTAAGTTTCGACATGTCTTTGGCTCCCAATGCAGAAGGGAACAGACATTTGAAAATGTTAGGATCACCAGGAACACCCACGACAGCAATTTTTGCAGTGTCAACCCGAGATTTTTGGCAGTGGTCACTGAGAGCTCTGGCGGAGGTGCTTTTGCCATATTGGATGTGAACAGAGTGAGAGAATAGAACTTTTCTAATGTCTTTGTTAAATTGATGTTGTAACGGTTGTATGTGCGAGTTGTGATCAATGTATTTCTACAGTACCTTGATAATAATTCTAGATGCTAGATGGGGTATACTGTATGGTGTATTACATATGCGAGTACGAACAAGAAACATAAATCGTCACAAAAAGGATCAATGCACAGTAACTAATTTCACTTGTGATGAATGAGAATAACAAACTTTAATACAGAATGGGCCACAGTTGGGTCAATAACTAAATATGATGTTACCCCTTAGAGCCTAGCAGTAACAGTCCTAAAAGTCTACATCAATAACCTCTAATCCAATACCTATGTCGTCACTAAAATGTTGCATTCAAAGTCTGTCTACTACAGTGCGTCTCTAAAGTTAATTAAGTGTCTAACAATGTTAATAGTTATATTGCAAGTTTTTAAAAAATTGTTTTATAAATAAAGTAAGTAAAAAAAAAAGACAAGGTACAGATTTACTACAATGCAATGATGCAAACTATGATCTGTGGACCATATCTGGCTCATGATGGGACACTATCTGGCCCCTCAAAACTTCTGCTCACAGTGAATAATGAAACTGAAGAGGTTGGTCCCATTGCACTAGATAATATTTTGATGTGATGGAGACCAAGGCACACCTCTGCCAGCTATTCTCACTCACATGGTCACAAAAGGGATTAAGCCTAAGCACATTATATTTACTATAATACCATTGTTTTAATTAAAGATTCATTAACTTGATTATTTATAAGATTTAAACTAGAAAAGGAGGGCTAAATCTATTTTTGTCCTAAAGCTACATTATTAAACTAACAGCCGGATTTACACCTAGAATTACTTCTCAGTTCTTTGCTGATTTATTTTAATTTGTGTGCCCTTTACAATAGCCATTACCTTTTCCAATTTATCTACTCAAAGAAGAGAAGAAGTAGAAACTATTAAGGTGCTTATTAAAATTATTGACAATGTTTCTGTGAATAGGGACATTTTAAAGTAGTCTGCAGCAAATATTTGTAATATTGGGTTATAGTTATCACATTTATATGATTTTTTTTTTATATTGATTCCTCATTTTAGCCTGGCAGAGTGGATATCAACTGTCCTAAAGTGTGTGGCCATGCTGGTGCTGTTCTGGATATCAAGTGGAATCCATTCAATGATTGTGTCATTGCTTCTGGTTCAGATGACACAACCGTAAGCTTATACTAAACATAATTATAGCTTGAACATGTAAATGAACAGGACAAATAACATAACTTTTTGTTTAACATTCATTAAAGGGAAGACATATATACCAGTGCTTTCCATAAAAAGTCCTTTAATGTAACATAAAGTTTTTATTAGAAAATTATTTAAATTGCACTTTTTATGACATTTTTCAAACTAAGAGTTATCAGATATATCTGCTATGAAATTTACCCTTTTTTTTTTAGTCATTTATTCACCCAAGTAAATGATTTTGCTATTTTTCCTCATTTGTGTCAAAATGATGTGTTTAAAGTTCAGTCTTTTTTATCCCAAACTTTAAGGTTATAATAATTAGTCATAGTTTTGACAGTTGAGTTCAATCTGTATGTGGATTAAATTTATTGAGTGTACCCATTACATGATAAACTGTACTGTTCTTCTAATTTACTTGAATGCATTGAGCCATACTCATAGCCTCAACCTAATACTATTCATTGGAATTCATAATTAACCGAATGATATTATTTTATTTTCATATTTTTATGCTATTTACAATAACTTGTGTTTTATTTGTTATAATGTTTGCAATAACTTGTTTTGCATTTATTCAGCTTAACAATCAACAAGCTGTTATTAAAATGCTTGAAATTTATATTTTGTACTCAGGTTAAGATTTGGACAGTTCCTGAATCTGGTCTTTTAGGGACTCTGACCGATTGGTCAGCAGATCTTCATGGTCACTCCAGAAGGATAGCTTATGTAGACTGGCATACATCTGCCGCCAATGTTCTCATGTCTGTAGGATTTGACTTCAAAGTAAGTAATAATATTTATTATTCTCTGTATGAATTGGTCAAACTTTGGACATCATGTATCTTATCAAATTGTAAGAGAACTTGAGAAATGTATGTTACCACTTTAAAGGCTTCAAGATATGAATTATTTTAAAATTATGTGCAATGATTTCATTAGTAATGATGGCCTAGGTAAATAAAGTCAGTATAGTGATTTTAAGTTAAATGTTGTGAAAAAGGGGGCTGTTAAAAATATATTTGTATTTATAAATTTTTCTGAAATAATATTCTACAAAAATCAGGTTGATAAGATCTTGTTTTCATTTTTGTTTGTTTGTTTGTTAGTAAAGCATGTGTAGAGCCTTCTTATTACTTGATTTTAGATTTCTGTTTCCCATTTGTAAAAGAAAACATACCATAGTTTTATTGAATTATCATTCCATGGGCAATTTTTTTCTTAGTTTTAGAATACTATATGAGATACTCACCTCTTGTCTGTTTTAAAATGTTTGATTGCAGATAATGGTATGGAACGTGGAACAAGCTGAACCAATCAACTCCCTCATTTGTCACACTGACACTATCTATTCAGCCTGTTGGGGAAGGGATGGCAGTCTCATAGCTTCCACCTGCAAAGATAAAAAAATTCGAGTCATGGACCCACGTCAGGCGAAAGTAGTCATTGTAAGTTCCACTCTGTATTTGAAATTAAAATGTTTTAGCACCAATGCTTCAAACTCTAGATAATTCTGTATTTGTAGGAGACATAATTGCTGATATGATGGAAGCATTGCTGTTAATGTCTTACATTGTGATACAGATGGATGTCATTAATACTTTTTACTCTTTTAATACTTTTGTCTTATCTGTAACTGTATATAACTATTTTTTCAATACTCTTACACTATATCATTTGTATTGTAATGATTGTAATTCTAATAGTATTGTAATTATTATAATAAAATGATTAAGCCATAGATTTCATTGAGTCTGTATAACTTAAAATGAAAAAGACATTATTCTCTAAGCTCTAAAATAAAACTTGTAGATTTAAAAAAAAAGTGACATTTAAATAACTAATGGATTCCCTAAATAAGCTATGGGATGCCATAAATAAAGAAAAATAGATATCTCCAACAACAAGGGAATTATATTTATGTTATTAAAATGTATTCAGATAACAGATAGTTTTAGTAAGAATTATTTATTTATTACTTAGTAAAGCAAATGTATATACTGAATGTTTCTAGTCTGTTAAAAAGTTCAGTTTTATTAAAGATTAGAATTTCAAGGCCTGTATGTAAACATTATGTCTATAGGAGATGGATGGACACCAAAGTACTAAAACTTCAAAAATTGTATTTGTGTCAGACAACCAAGTATTCACCACAGGGTTCTCACGGAACAGTGACAGACAGTATGGATTGTGGGATGTGGTAAGTTCGTTCTGTTCTTTACGAATGTTTATTATAGAAATATGTAAGAATATATTTGATTGTCCACTGCATGCCACCTGCTCTTCTCATTAGAATGTTATTGGAATTAGGAAATAATTCAATCTACAATAAGAACAAGGTAAACTCTTCTTCTTCTAGCCAGCTTTATTGCTGCTGTGCTGTGAGCTCTTTTGCAGACAGTGCCAAGGAAAAATAGTATGCAGTTTTCTTCAGTTGTTCAGCACTGCCGTACAGGGTGTTGGTTATGTAGGGCTGTAGTGGTAGTAGGGTCTGCCTAAGGTCTATTAGGAAGGGGCATTCAAAGAGGATATGGTTTACGGTTTCAAAGGGGTGGGCGCAATGTCTACAAAGGGGGAGTTGTGTGGAATTTATTTTGTTCAGATGGTAATTTAACAGAGGTGTGTGTCCTGTTCTTAGTTGGAAAATTGTAGATTGTTCTTTGCGGGGGAGGAAGTTAATACTGTCCAGTTTGTTAGGCATGGTCATTTCTTTGTACATGGCTCTGCCTGTGTTTCCTGATGCCCATTGGTTGAGCCACTCCTCTTTGTGATTGTTGACTAACATTGACCTTAGGGTGAGGTAGTTAACAGGTCTATCTGGTTGTTCCATAGATGATCCTGCCTTTGATAGTTTATCTGCCTTTTCATTTCCCATGATGCCAATATGTCCAGGAATCCACTGTAGTGTGATATTGATATTTAAATTCGATATCATCTAATGGATTATCACAATTAGTGTTGTCAACTCTCTTGTTTGAGGTGCTGCTGTTAAGTGTTTGCAGAGTGGATTGGGAGTCTGTAAAGACAACAATATCTGATGGCTGTTGCACTCCTTCATATAATTTGTTTTCCACTGTCTGTAATACTAAGGTAATTGCCTCAATTTCGGCTTGGAAGTTTGAGCAGTAATCGCCACAGGGTGCACTTATTTCAAAGTGTTTATTTTTGGGGAAGACCAGGAAGGCACCAAGACCAGCATTGATGGTGGCTTTGAAGGCCGATCCGTTGATGTATATATGGATAGCTGTTTTTGGATAGCTTTCAATTGTTTCGAGCGTGCCTACTTTACTCAATTTCATTTCAAAAATGTAAAAAAAATAATTAATCAAATAGCTATACATATGTGGTTTTCACTATAAAATAGCTATACATATGTGGTTTTCACTATAAAATAGCTATACATATGTGGTTTTCACTATAAAATAGCTATACATATGTGGTTTTCACTATAAAATAGCTATACATATGTGGTTTTCACTATAAAATAGCTATACATATGTGGTTTTCACTATAAAATAGCTATACATATGTGGTTTTCACTATAAAATAGCTATACATATGTGGTTTTCACTATAAAATAGCTATACATATGTGGTTTTCACTAAACAAAAGAGTCTTAATGCTCTTGTTCTCTTTCTGAATGAGACATAATGAGCTCTTTCTTATAGAAACGTTTTTGAAAATGCTGCTACTATCCTAATGCATCATATTGCTTCCTATTGCATTAGGTAGATATTGTAATTATGAATATATTATACACTCTGTTGTTTCAAAACTATGATGTACAGTTTTTTTTCTCTTTTCCTCAGAGAAAGTCAGGGCCAGCTCTTACCATGTCAGACCTGGACTGCTCCAGTGGTATCCTCTTGCCTTACTATGACCCTGACATTCGAGTTGTTTACTTGGCTGGCAAGGTGTGTAAACAAATAATTTAGCTTTCTTGTTTTGTACAGGTTTGAGAATCGAACTTGTTTATTTGTTAATCAGACCACGTAAGTTGTTTTGAACAGTCAGTATATTCATAACCTGATTTGAAACTGTATTTATAACCAGATATGAAATTGAAATGAGCTTTTAGAGCATTATACATGATAGACAACTTTTGGACTTGTATAAGTAGGCAAAATAGCCAGTAAAATATACTTTTCATGTAAGAAAAAATACAATAATATAATTGAAGTAAAATTTAAGCAATGCTTAGTTTAAAGATATAGAGTAAAAATAGAATATCTTTTTTTTCTTTAGTGATTATATAACACCACAGAAAGAAAAAGTTATTTATATTTCACATTAATTTAGATTTTTCTTTGTAAATACAATACTTTTTTTTATAGAATAAAAAAAAAAGTTGAATTATCATAA
Organism: Biomphalaria glabrata; assembly: GCF_947242115.1. Classification (NCBI taxonomy): domain Eukaryota; kingdom Metazoa; phylum Mollusca; class Gastropoda; family Planorbidae; genus Biomphalaria; species Biomphalaria glabrata. The sequence continues at coordinate 11,545,554 of NC_074728.1, forward strand.
TTTAAAAAAAACAAAACAACTAATGATAAACTTATTCCACTATTCGCTTTAGTTCATGAGACATTTAAATGAATTATTTAAATTAATTAAACAAATCTACATTTATTATTCCATGTCATAGACTTACAGGGAACTGTGTTTTACTTGCAGGGTGATGGTAATATCAGATATTTTGAAATTGATTCTGAAGAGAATTCAGTACATTTTCTCAATACTTACCAGTCAGCCTTACCACAGCGAGGACTTGGTGAGTCAATCACTTTATCTCTTAGGACACTCTTGTCATTAAAACTTTAGTTATATTTCATTATGATTCATGTTTCAATGAGACATTAAAGTAGTTATCATAGGAAAGATATTTAAGTAGCTTAGCTAATTATAATTTCGTTTAATTATACTTTCTTAAATTATAAGAGCTGGAGCGCTCCCACTAGGAATTCAAAACTTTGCCTTTCAATTAGAACAGGGGTTCTCAACCTGTGGATTGCAACCCCCTTGTGGGTCCATTGACGATTTGTGAGGGGTCGCCTAAGAGTATCAAAAATATGGATTGTTATTGTCTATTCTTCTATTGCTGTGTGTGTGTGGGGGATTGTAAAAAGGGGCGCCGAGCATAAAAGGTTGAGAACCGCTGACTTAGAAGATCAGAATTTCTTCATTGACAGTAAAACAATGAAACATTGTACAACAATCACAAAAGACAAAACAAATACACACTCTGCACTCATCTTAAAATTACAAAAACTATGCAGACACATCTTGCTATTGTACATGCCTGCCCGCAAGAGCTCAGTATTTATACAGTCCCGCAGATTGAGGAACAAACTGTTGTCTGAGGGTTTTTTTTTTTGTTGCTCTATTTTAGAAGACTATTTAAGCAGTGCCCCAATTCTGATTATGGGTTTGTTTTCAAGCTAGTTATTACATATGGTGAATTTTCTTCTTTTGTCCAACCATAAAAAAAAATAATGCACAAGGTTTGCATGTTTTCTAAAGAAGTTTAATTTATGTATAAGTAGTCTCAGTGTTGATTCTATATAATTAATGTTACAACTTTGTACTTCTGTGAGTAAAAAAAAATCATTTCACACTGTAATATTGCTTGAAAAAAATATTTAATTGAAATTGAATTTTCAAATAAAAACTAGTGGCATATATAGGAGGTGGGAAATGAAAGAGAGCCTTGCTTGTTTCTAGCTGGATACCTATGCATATCCTTTACCTTCACCCTCATTTTCTTCCTGCCTACTAGTTAAAATAGGGTTCAACACTTCAGGTTGGAAATATTCTTCCAACACTTCAGGTTAGGAGTAGGCCTCTGATGCATTCCTAGTCTGAGATAGGTTCTCTGAATATTTAACATGTACAAACAGTATCTATTTGTCATATAATGAAAATAAACAGTAACATTATTTGTTGTATAAATATTGACTACTATTAAAATTGTCGTCACATTGCTGTATTGCATGATTGTTACAATATCTTAACACTATTTATTTTATCATTAACACTACCTAGGCATGATGCCCAAAAGAGGAATTGACCCATTTAAGAATGAGGTTGCCAGATTTTACAAGTTGCATGCTTCCAAAAATTTGGTGGAACCTATTTCAATGATTGTGCCCAGAAAGGTAAAAACTCATTTATCTTTTAGAGTCCATTTTGAGTATTGTCATTTAGTATCATTGAGTTGTTGTCAACATTAAATGTTCATTGCAGTATGGTCTTGCAGTATCACTGTTGTTATTGATGTTCTACTAATTGAAATTCTATAATTATGTGAGATCGAAGTCAACCTGCCATATGTTTTGCATACATACCCCACTTACACATATAACCCACACATGCGCCCCAAACAAATGACAAAATAAGTAAAAACAAAATCTTACAACTTGAACCCTTATATGTGAATAATGGATTTATGACCCAACTGCTGCTGCCAACATGCTTTGCTTATTGGAAGAAGACAGTGAATATGATCGCTAACTATAATGAGGCAGGGACATTAGGGAGACAGGCGATTGATTGGGTATATATTGTATCTTACTTGTCCCAATGGATTACTGGTATATTAAAGATTCTCTACCGCACTGGTACAAATTTTTTTTTTTTTATAATGAAACATTCATAAAGTACACTTCACCACCAGACTATGAACTAGGAGATATGAAGACCAACCGAAATGTCCATAGTTCTGTTATTCAATCTTGAGTAAAATAAATTTTGGAAACCCCGCACCTTTGTATACTCTGCACAGCAGCCATTCGTTTGTAAAAACTTGTGTAACCCACTTTTTATATTCGCCAAAATATACTCTCTCTATAGGTCAGAAATCATTGAATCATCCCATCCATTTCATCTGTAGCCAACTAACATTGTTTTATTTTTGTTGACAGGCTGAAGGTTTCCAGCCAGATGTCTTCCCACCAACAGCAAGTACAATTCCTTCCCTTACAGCAGATGAGTGGATGAGTGGGGTGAACAGAGGACCAATCTTGCTGGACTTGGAGGTGCTAGACTTGAATCTAAGGCATTTTGCCTTCATTTGAATTCCCATTCACATAATTGAAAGTTTAGGGTTAAGTTTTCTATTAAGCCAAAATCTTCTTTTTTTTTTTTTTGTTAACTAGAGATGGTTTTAGTTATTTACTTTCCAAACAGTTAAAAGCTCATAGAATAACAATTATGTATTTATGATTTATATATCTTGTCACTTGGATGACATTTTCAGAATAAAATATTAAAAGCTAACAATGAATGTTGATCAAAATTATTTTAAATTGTGTCTGTATTGTATTTTGTGACTCTTGTTTTTTGTGAGCTCCAGTAGTCAGGATGTAATGAATATGTATAATTTAAAAAAGATCTTGTTTGGATGCATCTCTAAAATAGAAAAGAGCTAATGTAGTTAACTTTGCTGTTGAAAGTAAAAAAAAAACAGCAAAAAAAAACTCCTTAGTTTTATTTTAATTAATTTGTATATTTTATTTGTTATCTGATAAGAGTGGAACCATTCTAGATAAACCAAGGTCTTCAATGTCACCAGCTGTACAAAACCAGGTAAGTTCTTTTTTTTTTTGTAATTTCAACCTGTTTTCTAAATTTATTTGTCTTAATAACAAATGTCTTTACATACAATTGTGAAGCTAAGGGATGACACATTGAATTATTATGGCAGTAGTAGTTACAATAAAAGTGAAAAAGATCTCTTTAATGTACACTCTTGTCCAAGTTTTAATTGTCCTCAAAATTGCTGGGTTGAAGACAAATGGGATGATGCTTAGACCAGTTTGCAGCTGAGCAAGGTAAAATTTTGTCAGTGAAATATGCAGTAAGGACTGCCATCGTAATGGTCCTGAATTAGAACACAGCCTGCTGCTTTCCCCTGTTGTCCCGCAGGTGTTCTGGGCTAGGATCTTCATTTCTGAAGGACAATATTTTTTTAATGAGACTAAATGTGGAATCAAATATGCCCAAGTAAGGAATGTGGAGGCTCATATTGTGTACCATTATTTTGTAAAGTAGGTCTCATAGTTCAACATTTCCAGCATCTTACAATTAGTGATCTTCAGTTTATGAACAGGTGAGTCTCTACAATAACTAGTCTTTGTGACATTTTGTGATCATAGAGCCATCGACTAAAAATGTTCAATTAGTATGGTAATATGTTAACATGTCTTCAGGAGGTGTGGTGGCTGAGCGGTAAAGCACTTGGCTTCTGAACCGGGGGTCTAGGGTTTGAATCCTGGGGAAGATTAGGATTTTTAATTTTGGGATCTTTGGGCCTCTCTGAGTCCACCCCAGCTCTAATGAATACCTGACATTAGACATAAGGTCTGTAAGGGGAACTTAACTTAAACTAAATATGGAATGTCCTGATCATGGCACAAACCACAGACCAAGGTGAAAACATTGAAAAGATGGCCTTTGTTTGTATAATGTCTAATGAAATGCCTATGTGCTTCGTATTTTAGTTGACTGTGTTAAGATTTGTAGTGTGTGTGGGGTCTTATGTAACTGTTTCACTTCTGGTTATTGTCCTTGACAATATTATAATCTTTTTGTTATGGCTTTTGTGGTCTTGTTCTAAATGTTTAAGCAAAGAAGAAATTTTAATAGCTACATGGATTTAAATAGGTAAAAGTTCCAACTCTTTTATTTTATAAGATATGTTTCAATAGTGTGAGAGGTTGATGTGAACATGAATATATGTCTAGAATATATGCCACTTGCTAAAAAATTTAATGTAAAAAAATACTACTATTTTCTAGATTGGTGCTCTCAGCAAGGCTCCCCAGATCACAACATACAAAGCAGTGAACAGTAGGACAGCACAACAGCCGTTTAACTCTGCTCAGACTCCTGCACCTTTCCAGCCCTCAGGCCCATCCACCAATCTTCGTCCCTCTCCTGAAGGCCATGCACCAGTTGTGTTGAAGTCACCATCGATGAAGATGCCATCTGTCATTCAGCAGACCCACATATGGAATGGGATGGACAAGACAAAACAAGAGCCAGCCTCCATCAAAAACATCAGAGGATTAAGCTCCAGCAGTAAAGAAGCCATCAAGTAAATATGTCGTCTTTTCTCTTAGCTAAATATGGGTAGCGATAGCCGAATGGCAGAGCACTTAGTTGAATCTACAATACTGATAGCTAAATATTTATTTAGCATTTTGAGAACATATCTGAGTTCAGCCAGCACTACTAAGTCTTGGACAGCTGTTGGTGACAGTTAAGATAGGTTTTGTTGGCTACTTTTAAACATCAGCATCTAATAAGTTACATTGCGTTGAAACCTTATATAGTGTTGGAGATTTATAGAAAGGAATGATCTTCACATTACAGAAAATAACCCCCCTCCTAAAAATAGAAAGTATACTAAATAATTACTGTTGAGTCTAAGAGGCTAAAAGTGAAAAAGATCTCTTTAATGTACACTCTTGTCCAAGTTTTAATTGTCCTCAAAATTGCTGGGTTGAAGACAAATGGGATGATGCTTAGACCAGTTTGCAGCTGAGCAAGGTAAAATTTTGTCAGTGAAATATGCAGTAAGGACTGCCATCGTAATGGTCCTGAATTTGAACTGAGCCTTGCTGCTTTCCCCTGCTGTCCTGCAGGTGTTCTGGACTAGGTTCTTCATTTCTGAAGGACATTTGAAATACATAAATACAAGAAAAACATAAACAAGTTTAATAAACTATTATTTTTGTAGTAGAATTTTTTGTTTTTTTTCTGAACTGTTGTTTTTTTTTCCTTCCCTTCCAGTGACATTTCGCCACTCTCTCCATCATCTTCTGCATCATCTTCCAATTCCTTCAAGAGGTCCTGGTCCCCTGGCTCTTTGTCTCTTACTTCCACCACAGCAGCTCCGCATGTCAATGGCTTCAATGAAGACCCACAAGCAGGAGACTATGTATGTATTTTATTATCTGCACATACTGCTTAGTTTAATGTAAGGCAATGTTTGTCTGCTGTTAATCATAGCAGATAGTACATGAATTGACAATAGAAAGAAACAAGTTGTAGATCTTTATATATCTGATCTTACTTTCAGCATATATCATCACATCATTTTAACATCTTTAATGCTATAAATAAATGTTATTTTTTTAGATTTACAACTGTGCATTTTCACAGATCAAATCAAAACATTCATGACTTTTTGAGATATTTGTTTTGTATTTTTGATGTTTTTGTTGCCATCACTATCTGTTTTTTTTTTTTTTTTTTTTTTGTTAGCTTTTTTTTTTTAATTTGTATCTTTAATTTTCTTCCTCATTTTTTTCTATTTAAATGGTTCTACACTTCGGCTTTCACTCATCATTTCCCTTTTTCGTTTCCTTTAGTTTTCATGCGTTTAGTTCAGCACAGCATGAAGCACTGAAGTTTTTGTTCTCCTTTCTCATGTTTTGCTTTGATTTGCTTCTTTGTATAGCCTGCTGATCATTTTGTTTCTGCATTATGTTCTCACACAAACAATGCTTCCTTTGTACACTTTTATTTTTTTTTTAGGTTTTAACACTTGAATAGACTGTCATCTGTAGCGCTTATCTTTCTTAAATAAAGGAAGAGAATATTCCCTGCATTTCCAAAAAATAAATTTAGAAGTTATACCTAGAGTTAAACCTTATTAATTTAGAGTTTATATTATTATGTTGATTTATGTATGATATGTGATTTTTGTGTCAATTTGGTCATTTAAAATGTTGCTAAAAATGTTATGCTTGTTTTTACTTAGAAAATATTTAACACCAGATAAAGGAAGGTGGACTTAATTTCCTTATAAGATATCTCTTCTTATTTAAATTTGATTTTAAAATAGCAGCCTGAAAAAACTATTTTAAAAGGTGTTTTTGATTAATTTTGACCAGATGCTGTGTATGGTTTCACTTTTTATTTTTGTTGAATTCATTTTTTCTGTCATGTCTTCTACCGAAACAACCTTGTTTTTAGTTGAGCTAGATCTCGTTGTCTCTCACGGCTGGAAATGTTGATACAAAGTGTTTATGTTTGATAATGTACGACTTACTTTAAACCCATTCACTAGCATTTCTAAATTTTTTAAAAAGTTGATTCCTAAACAAAGAGAGGTAATTCTAATCAAAAATAAAAAAGTAACATATACAATAAAAAAAAACCCTGACACTTTTGAATAAACAACTAACATAAAAAAAAGACATTTCCTCCTTTAAGAAGCAGATGACTTTTTGTAAGAAAGATTTTTTTTCTTCTTAATAACTATTAAAAAAAAAAGGAATATTTTTACCCTGCCCCAATTCCACCATCACCCTTGGAAAAAAATCAAGAGTAAGCAAATGTATAAATTCACTCTGAGTATATAAAATTGTAATGATAGGTATATTGATCCAGACTTACAAGACGATGTGCAAAATATTCCTGGACATTTATTTATTTATTAACTGTTTATGAATTGGGCCCACATGCGAAAATGCCTGCTGATGAGTCTGTTGAAAAGAAAGATTTGGAAGACCAAAGTTAATTTTAGAAGATAGTGTGGTCAATCAGCTAGTAATACATCAACTGTTAAATTTCTAGGAAAATCGGTAGAGCCATTAATGAGATCCATGTCCATGTTTTTCCCAGTACCTATGAATTTACAAGCTGAATAGAGGAATTGTAAAACAGATTCTAGAGTTTCTGTATACCTGTATAAATCATTCAGTTTAACACATTCTTGTCCTTAAAATTTTTCTGTATATTTTTCTACATCCAAAAATGCTGGAAGCATTGTTTGTTTGTTTGTTTGTTTGTTTGGTTTAACCTAAAATTCCCTCTTTTTTTTTTTTTGACTGATTTTGATATGTTTGATTTATTTCCAATGATTGGAGATGATGTTTCCACATTTTGTTTTGGTGCATGTTTAATTTTCTGTTCCTGCCCCATGATCACCTTTGTTTCCTCTATAGCTTGCCTCTAAAGCCTCACCTACAATGATGACAACGCTAACCACATCTCAAAAGTCACAGCCCTCTGGCACCACCCGCTACTCCCAGGCCAGATTAAACAGAGGCTTCGTGCAACAGCGGGCTAACACTATAGCCAGCAGTGAGAATGCTGAACACATCAGTGCAGTGAAACTGGTGATTGGCCAGCCAGCGCAGACAGCACAAGGCCATGTAAGATAGCCCTGCCAGCCATTCACCAATTACTTTTACTTACTTCATAATTTTATCTTGAAAATTTCAGTCCCAAATAATTTGATGAATGCAACAGATATTCTACTTTTTAGCTTTTCTTTCAAACTAATATCTGCTAAATATTTTATGTACAAAAAATGTACAAGTAACGTTTCTGATGAATTATAATAAATGTTACTATTTGTTATCAACAAATATCTAAACCAAACTAAAATCTGTCATAGTGTCACCTAACTTTAGTCAAACAAATATCACCTAGCCATATAGATTAATTACATAAATGTGTGATTTTAAGCTTTAATTTGATTTCCATCTTTAACTTAGTGCAATATATTTACTTCACCAATCAATATTTTATTTTGAATGGATTTAATTAATCAATATGAAGCATGCTTATTTCTTTCATTTTTAAATGTATGTACGTGCTAGCCCTCCTTTTATTTTTTTACCCTTTTTATTTGAGTGATTTACTAACCTCTGCTTTGCAGCTCATTTGTAGAATTAATCTGCTTGTCTTCAATATGTTGTGTACAATAATCTGTCTATAAATGTGACAATGGTAGAGCGGTAGAGCAAACCAATCAAGTGTAGTCTAAATAATATGATATTGTCAATGTAAAAAAAAATGTGTTTTATAATATTGGATAGATGATCTAAAAAAATTGTAGAAAAATGTTAATACATTATTGGATAAATGAAAAAAAAAAGGCTAATTTTTCATGTGCTTGTTTAATGTTGAAGTAGCTATACTAATGCTTCTGTATTTCTGAGAAAAAAAAATGTAGCGTTGTTTAATTTGTTTAAATTGTAGAGCTAACGATTGGTAGTAAATACTAGAAACCAGCTGCTATGTTTGGAATGCAACAGTTGGGACTTGAACAAAGAATTATCTGTTTATCTGATAAACCATTTTTGTCCTTTCCACATTAATTAGATCAGTGCATAATGTTTCTCCCTAGCTATATAAACATTTGTGATTTGTCCTCGTTCAAGATACTTAATCTTTTTTTGCAAAAAAAATATTTATTTTTTCATAGCTAAAGCTTAATACAAAAGCTGCAAAGTAATTTATAAATTTGAACATGAGTGACTTTTAATGTTTTCCTGGTGAAGAAAACATTTAATTGATGAGTGCTGGTTTTATAATTAAGTGCTGGGATTTTTACCTTCAAGTGCTTTTAGTTGTTGTAGGGAGCGCCCCCGCCCCCCAAAAAAAAACAAAGAATAGCTTAAAAACAAATTTAATTCACTGTTATTTGAATTCACATGCCTGAAATGTCTTATAACCAAAGATATTTGTAGGAAAATGTGTTGTTTAATTATTTTTTTTACTGTCAACAAATATACAAATGAGATTTTAAAATTATGACAATATATATATTTACAACTATAATATATTTGCTTGTATTTCTCAAAGAGTGAAAATACTTGAGTTACTCAGTGCTTAGAACAGTATACAATGTAAAGTTTTCTGATTTAACATCTTCAGAGCTCTTGTCTTGATTGTAGACAGCCTAAAGGTTAACCCAACAACTTCAGTTCTTGAGCTTTTAACAACATTCTTTTCAATAGTACCGACTTCATATAAACCTTTTGTTAAGTTATTTGTGTGTAGTCAAACGATGTTTAGTACCTAAGCAATATATTTGGATGTAATGTCATTGTCAAAGTCCGTTAATAAGATAAGATAAGATAAGATTTGATTGGTCCAAACATTGTAACTCCTCTCTTTCTAACGAGTTCTTTATTATTCAGCTTAATAGAGTTCAGTTTATATTAATAAAGTTACCAGGGAATTGTTCATATGTGGAATATTACATTTACAGATACTTATGTGATTAAACAAATACTAGATCTCTTTTAAAGGTTTGGTTGATTAAAACAAAACATAACAAATTATTACTAACAATAATAACCAGTGATAAAAGAGGTAAAGCTTCTAGTAGAATCACTTTTTTCTCAACTTTATTTATTTATGAAGCTTTATTTCAGCTTGTTATATTTATCTATATATGCTGTAAGCACCCTTCTCACCGCAGGCCCTTGTACTGATTCTTGCCCTTGTGTCTCTATCTCCCATCACACTAGGCTATTCATGTACGCAAAGTTTGGTCACCACCTGTATCTTCTGTTGCTTCCCCTTCCCCTACGCCAGTGTCGTCAAAGTCTGGAATTAGTTTCCCCAGTAGTGAAACAGAGGTGAGTAGTTTCCCCTTGTTTTGGGCTTCATCATTATGAACCATTTTCATTTTTTTAAAAAATGTTTTCACATTCTCACCATGTATTCATGCAGTTTTAGAATAACATTTAGTTTTCTTAACAAACTTCCTAACTATTAGTGCTAATTGAAAAGCTCAGATACCCTTTAACTATAAAAAAATAATTTGAAATGTTATTCCTCAACTGATCTAAGTCTGCTTCAACATTTCACATAGTGAAATGTGTGTGTTTTATGTCCATGTGTCTGTATGTGTGTGTAATTTTGATTGTCACATGTTCATTTTGATTGTTGTGACCTGTTCAGGTGAAATATCTTAAGTAATATCCTAGAATTTGCAAAATATTTTGCCAATACTTTTTATAAACATTGCATTTTGTTTTTTCAAAATGTGCTTTATCCAATTAAATTTTAATTTTTTTTTTCATAAAAATCAATTTAAATGTGTAAAAATCTTTAAATTTCTTAATTAAATGTACTTAAGCACTATATAGATATATGAGAAATCTAATTTATTGGTCAATATTTGTTGTCTGGTGAAAGCATTAATTGTGCAAAATTTTAGCTTCATCTGAATTAGGTGTGGGGTTAGGTGTTGATGCCAGTTCCTTTTAAGTCTTTTAATTGAAAGAATTTAATAATACAATGTATATTTAGCCAACATTCATCCACAATGAAAACAGCTAGGTGTGTATTCATTCTAATTGTAGACAACACTACCACATGACCAACTCTCCAGTTCACCAATGGGACATGTGCACTTCTCTTGACCGACCATGTGTCACGGTTGGTCACCCATATAGTACAATAACTGTGTCACCACAGAGAGTAAAATGTACAAACTTTTTACCAGACAGAGTGAGTTGATATAAGCTTGTAATCTCTAAACTTAGAGACACTTCAGGACTGAAGAAAAACAAAGTAAAGTAGCCATAATACATCAAACATTGAACCATAATTACAAATAGAAAAACTAAACCTAATGAAATACTCAGAAAGACACAAAGAGGCACATTTCTTATTCCATATGCTAGAACGAATTTGTACAAGTGTTCCTTCTTCCCTAGTGCAATCAGAAAATGGAATGAGTTGCCTGAGCTAGCCAGGAAAACCAACGACTTAGCAGAGTTTAAGTCTTATTAACTTGCATGACTAGATTGACACATGAAATGAGCAGGACGTAATGCATGGACCAAAAGTTTGGAACTCACTCCCCATTGATCTCAGACAGACAATATGCTACACCTTTTTTAAGAAGAACATAAAGACTTATTTGTTTAAAACTTATTTTAGATTAGTTTGTCATTGTAACTGTCGTGTTTGTGTTTGTAATGTTATTACAGCTCCTTGAGCCTACATTTTGTTTGTTAACAGCGCTTTATAAATAAAATTATTATTATTATAATTATCTGTGTTCCTGATTTAATTGAAGGTTACCTCCTGTTTATTTCATTGTTTGCATTCGACACCGCGGAAGAGGCCATAATAAGCAACATTGTAGCTAGATTAATCTCCGACTCATTTTCGTGTCTCGTTTTGGTAAATATTCCCATTGATAGGCTTATAATGGCGTTTATATATTGTTTATTTTTAAAACACCCACACTTTATTTACTAAACAAATATGTTGACTTACTATCATGTTCCACAAAAAGTAAAGATCCCTTAACTTTTTCTGCTAGATTCTACATTCTGAGTACCATTTCATAAATGCAAAAATCTTAAAGGTCATGATACCGATCCATCAGAGAAAAATTAAGGACCATAACATAGGTAAAAATACAATTTTTTGGAAAAATAGAGAGGGGGGGGGGATTTTCTAGACTTAGTGTCGACATTTCGGCGGGTCGGATGGAATAACGTCGTATTTTGGGCATCACTGGTCAATACAGTTACAAACACGTGTTCGGTATTATTATTTTAAAGTGGGAAATACTGTGTTCAATATTATCTGCGCTTGATAGAATTGAAAAGTTAATTACAATGGATAGAGACATTTTGAAAATGAAACAATGGATTTGAAGTGTTAAAAATAATACTAAAGACTTGTCTTTTGAGTCCAAAGATTAAGGAGTAAGCTTAGATTTTAAATTGCATTTTTTTTTTTACTAATAAAAACACATTTGTCCACAAATTTGATGATAGCGTCATGAATGTATGATAATGATGTGTCTTAAAGAGTTACCTTTTTTTGTTCTTAAAGTAGACCCAGTTGACTTTTAGAAATTACCAACGCTCTTTGGGTCTGATCACATTACAAGTATTTTTAATTAAAACTGTTAAACTGTTTGGTTAAAGACCAAATGAATAGTGCTGGTTTTCAAAATTTGGAAATATTAATATCTTTATCCTTACCCTGAGTATCAGTTCGACAACATTAACAATGTGGATGTGATTGATGTTTAGTGGATTTAATTTGATATGTAATTATATATATAGTCATTTTAATGTATGCATAGCAAATGTATGTCTAAGACATTGTTTCAAATGAAGTATACTTGTCATCAAATATTGTTTAATTATATCATCTTTTTTTTTGTACTGTCTTCATGTCAGTGTTTTGTTTTCTTTACATTTTTTAGTGTTATTATTTGTTACTTTAAACATTTTGAAATGTTATCCTTCTTGGTTACAGTCTATTATTATGATGTTGTTTTTATAACCTCTACTTGTTTCAGTAATCTATTTGCTAGTAAACCATTTCATTGACTTTAAACCTTTTCAAATGACATAGCTTATTGTCTCAAACTATTAAACCTTTTCAAATGACATAGCTTAGTGTCTCAAACTATGAAACCTTTTCAAATGACATTGCTTAGTGTCTCAAACTATGAAACCTTTTTATGTGTATTAAAAGAAGAATACATGCAATGTCAAATTTTTCATTAATATTGATTGATATACAATGATGATAGGCACATTTGTCCATATCTCTTCTTGCATGTCATAAGACAGGGCTGACCAAGTTTTTACAATGTGGAACCAGCTTTTCTTCTTATGTCGTTTTTTTGCAAGATCCTTCTACATCGTCACAAAGAATAATTTTGACCAATGCCTGTTTTTGATGCTTCACAGCATATCAAATACATTTTCTCTCATTTAGAATTTCATTTCATAGTACACCAGCAGTTTGTGAGTAATGTCATGCTATATATTGCTGTGTTGCATCCATTACCTCAAAACAGTCCATGAATTTTATGTGACAAGATTGATACATTTAAAACACATGAAAGAATTGTGTGTTTCTATTTCTCGTAATGAGATCATTTTGAGTGTCTTCACTTTTTTCTCCCTCCAAATTTCAGTTGAAGAAAGCCTACTTTCGGCAGTTGGATGAAATAAAAAATCTCCAGGAACAGTTGCAGCTGAAGGATAAGAGAATCCAACAGTTAGAGACAGAGTTGGCACAGATGAAAGAGCGGGAAGCAGATCTAAAGCCAGGGGAAAGTAATTGTTGGTAGGTAGTCCTTTACTCATTGTCCAGGAATCGCTCATTTCTCCTTGAATCTCAGGCTAGTGTTTTGTCTTGCTAAGCTCACTATCTAATCAATGAAGTCAGTGGTCCCAGGTTAGTTTCCATTTAATATTTTTAGGTTCATGAAATAAACACAAATATGCAAAAAAATAAATAATGTTCATTTAATGAATACAATTTACATCTTTAATTAATTTGAGTAGAATATGATTTCTTTCATAAAGAAAAGAAAAAAACAAAAGTATATTTAGACATTTCACACATCAAATCATAACATAAAATGAAGTGTTAAGTAATCTGGATCTGGAAGGTTAACCTTACAGTGTGGGGGTGTTTATGACTCAGGAATAGATACAAAAGTTAAAACTATGTTTACAAGAGAATTTTTTTTTTCATTTAAAATAATTTTTTACTTTATTGTGTGTCTTAAAATATAATAGTAATTAAAATTTTTGCAAATTATTAATTAATTGTTAAAAATTTTATGGCCTTTATAGGTTCCGAGACAAAATAGTGTGGACAAACTAGTGTGGAAAAAATATTTTTTTCAGTCATTTTGCAAAAACTAATTTGGATATCTTAAAATATTAATAGAGCCAATATTGTTTATTTTAATGTTATCATTAATTATCAGTCATTTTGCAGGAAACACTTTGGATTTCTTCAAATATAAATATGCAAACATTATGCAAGAATTGTAATAAGCTAAAATGAATAATTTTTTAAATATTTATTTTCATTCCAAAAGTGTACTTCAAAAACATCCTAATATACTTCCATACTTGTCAGATTCACACACATATACACACATGCACAAACTTTCACAAAGTTCAATTGTATGCAATGTCTTGTAGAAACTCAGTGGCTTGTCTGTTAAGTTGGAAGTACTTTGTCTTGCTTGCAGCTTTACTTCGTTCTCCAGCATTATACCTCAGAATGTAGTTCTGTGTTTTCCTGTTCTCTGAGGAAGTGAGAGATTGACTTGGGGTGATTACTGTCAATAGACAGCTGTAATGTATGGTGCCATCCCTCCAATGAATTGTTTCTTCGTGGTAGATTGTCCTGTACTCGATCTCTAACATTCTATTATGCTATTGGAAATCTTGGAGTTACTCTGACTCTGGTCAGTCTCTGGTGACCAATATAGTTGTCCTCCCAATAGTCACACTAATTCCCTACAAAATCTGTCAAAGCATCATTTAGTTTTTTGAAGGCAATATTTACAGATAAGAAATGGGATTGCCAGCTTCACTAATGCTGACACACCTAAGTTTACCAATGTTGCTGCAAGAGACATCCTGATTTGATCAAAGTGTTATTATAACACACATGTGTAACACATATACCTAACCCTTGAATGGAGTCACTACATTTCAAAATAATTTTCAGCAAGTTATGCATTTTAAACATTGGTGAAAAAGAGAATGAGATAAAATTTTAAAGTATTCTCTTTATCTGCAAATATGGCATACTTTTAGATCTATTAATATTGTAGAAGATAAAATAATAGAATAAAGGAAAAATGCTGCCCAGAACCTTCACTTCCTAAAAATCCAGTACTTTTCAACACATTATTTGTAAGTTGTCGCTATTTTGTCTTGCACTATTTGTTGGGTCACCATCTTTATATTTCACTTTTCAGTTTAAATTTCTTATTCATTGTTTGACTTGAATTTATTCACCAGATATAGAGCTGAACTCAAAAGATTCACCAGGCCTAGTCCTGTGACTTGAAAGCATTGGTTGCTGACCTAGAATAATTGACATCCCATGGGCAAAGCCTCATGCACCTTTTTATTTTATAGCTATCAAAATGACCTTTCTAAATGTGCACACCTTAACTGCATACTTCTATTCTGGGCGCATCTGTTGATCCTGTGCATACATTGTATCTCAGTAGACAAATGGACAGGAAGAAACACTGGCTTGTGTGTTTCAGAGCTCTCCTAACAGTCTGCTCTCATCTTACAATAGTGTCGGATGCACTAGTTTGTAGTTAGTTTAGAATTAACCTGATGGCATTGTAAGATCAAATATTTGTATTTCTGTAATGATAAGGGCAAATCTTGCCTTTGTGAGTTTGAGGTATGATTGAGTTAATTAGATGACCTGTGTTTATCAAGAAAACATGGACAAATGTTTGGTTTCCAGGGTTTTGATTGACTTTGTAAATTATAAGAAAGACTGCAGTTGTTTTCACCCCTTTTATTTTCTTATGGAACCAAACAATGTTTGAAGTTACATTTCCCCAGATTTCAATTAAGCTACAAGTAATGCAAGTAATTCAAGGTAACCTCTGACCTCTGTAGGCTCTTCTCTCTCTCCACTTCACTTAAAATTTTCTGAGACATTTTTTTTTTTGCTTCCAGACTTCCAAGATGTATTACCATATACTAGAGATATTAGGAAATATTCCTTAAGTGGATTTTTTTTTATGTTTCTCAAGCTGGAGATATTTTTATTTCATTTATCAGTTCAGAGCCTTTTTTTTTTTTATCAATGAATGAGCCACCAAAAGTGGCAAACAAAAAATTTGTATTACAGTTTTACTGAACATTGTAAAGAAAATCAATCATTTGATCAGTCATTATAAAATTTTTGTATTTGATTTTATCAAAATTTATTATGTAATTAGTTTTGTTTTTCTCTACATGTTTAACGAAGCAAAAAACTTTACCTATAAAAAAAAGACATTAAATTTTGTACTGTGTACAATTTTGTTTGTATTAATTTACATCAAGCCCATTTAGAATGGTTCTTCAGTCGGGAAAACAAAAGTATCTCAAGAACTTAAATATGATAAAGATCCGCAATTTGTGTGTGTGTGTGTGTGTTAAGTTTCTGTCTGCGGTTCTGTGGCATTGATTTGTTTGATTTCAGTCAGGCTGTGTTACTTAATATTTTCTTACACATGTTGAGTTTAGGCTCCAAGAAATAAACTGGACATTTCTTGGTTTTGTGTTTCAATTGCTATTTAAACATTTTTAAAACTATTTTGTAATCTGCATTTTGTTTGAACAAGATTATTTTGTTTTATTTGTTTGCTTTAGAACCATCTGTTTTGGCAAACGGAACATATTTTTAGACAATTTTTTTGTTTACATTATTATACGGTAATAATATCATGTTGCTAAATGTTGTATAATCTTTATAATAAGGCTTTAAACATTTTTTTTTAATTCCTAGTTTCATCTGTAGACATATTCAGTTAATACAAATTCATTTATCAATCAGATAAATTTTTTATTTTATTCTTAAAATGAGAAACTTCCCCTAATGAAAAGACAAAAAAAAACAACAACAAGGCAGTAAGATAATAAGAAGCTATTGTCCTTTGAACAAAAGTTGTCACCCTTTTCATATGAATCATGGGCTATGACTATTTTTATTTTTTTTAAATAGTTTTTTATTTGTCCTACAGCAAGACAGGACTAGACCAAAGTGGTGACTAGATTGTAAGGTTGCCTATGGTGCACAGGTTAGGTTTGGCTGTCTGGTGCCTTTTTATTTTGATAAGCATGCTTAACTTTTCCCATTCATCTGGAGCTCCCAACACCTGCTACTAAAACTTGTAGGCCTTCTGTTTTTAACTAAAGTTAGCCTTTTCCCCAAAGATGCTGACCTTTTCTTATTGTTTACCAGGGATCCTGTTCCAGTGTCACTGGAGATGTTTTTTTTTTTCTTCTAATTTGTCTTATCTTTTTTAAAAAACATTTTCATGAATTATTCGGGTACCAACTTCCAGCTGTGTCTGTCAAATTTATCTTTTTTCACTTTCACAATTTTTAGTAAAATATAAAATATTGTTTTTTTTACCCTTAGGAAAACAAACAACAATATGCTAAGCTATTAGAATGCAGTAATCTCATATGATGCAAATAATTCATATCCAGCCTTTTTATTCTTTTTAAGATTTTCTTGGGTTTTTACCTTATGTCTGTTATATACGACATTTTCCTTCTTTTTTTTTCCCTTTGTCAGGTTTATGATCTGAACAAAATACTACTTATAGCGTGTGAACATATCAGTTACTAAATGAACAACTTTTGATTTGTTTTAATACAAAGTTTATACTTTAATTCAGGTAACATCTTATATGAATTCGTTTGTTTAAATATTTGTGGGTCACTTGTGAACATTTTATTTTATAGCATGTTACATTGCAGCAAAGATATCACTAGGTTTGCATCCTACAAGATTTATGGTTTTTTTTTTAAATAAAATGTTTTGTTGATTTTTTTTAGAATTAGCACCTTGTTTGTGTATATTTTATTCTTATGATTATATATCCTTATTTTCCTTACCAAATCAAATTGTCGGGAGCCCAGACATTTGTTGTTTAGTCTTTCTTATCATTAAGAGCAATGACAATTCCTTTGCATTTCGAGATGTTAGTATCTCATTTCTTAGACATTTCCTTCTAAATTTGAATTTGCATTGGCTGCTGTTTTGACTTGTAAATGAAGCTAGAAATGTGTCACCTCTAGATAATCGTCTGTTTTTGTTGTGGAAGGAGACAGTGAATGAATCTTTTAAAGTGTTGATCAGATAGACTTTATAAACCCACAGTGAGCTTTAAAGTTTGTGCCTTGTATTCCACATATAACTTCAGGACAATTTTAATTTAGCGCCCAGTGCCATAGGAAATTCAGTGGGAAAAAAAGACTATGAAACAAAAATGAGAGAAGAAACTTTTTTAAAATCTCAATAACGGAGAATAATAGAATGAGAAGTCTAGTTGTTACTTAGTTGTCAAGAAATGAGACGCATTGTAGTTAGATTGTTCTTTGATTTTCATAAACTTTTTTTTTACAATTGTACAGTTTAGAATGCCACTTGACTTTACAATTTTATCACATCTGTGGCATCCATTCAGTTTGGAATGACTGTATTTAGAATTATGACACCTGATTGTGTTTTAGTGTTTAGATTTTGTGTTTTGTTTAAAAAAATCTTCTTCAAGTCACATTCTTTCATGACATTTGGGGCTAAACTTATTTTCTTTTAAAATATTTTTTTTTCTTATTAGATTTTTAATAGTGCTTTGAGAATATGAACATTTTATGCACACACACACACACACACACTCAGCTCAGTTTGGATTCTTATAGGCTGTATTTTTGTATTGTTGCAAAGAATAACTTATAATTTGATCTTGTATTTGATACACTTTATACATAGCTGTATAGGCTAGGGTCATTGCACTATAGTGGAGTAGGAAAGTAGAGTTTTCTTGGGATTGTAAATTGTACATTGTTTAGATTGAAACTACTGACTGTAGAGTGGTGAGAATGCTGATGAACACACACACACACATTCGTTATTGCAATGCACAGAACAGCTCAGTTTTTTTACTCATTCAGATTGATCATTACATTTCAAAGTTACTGAGGAGATCAACAGGTTTGTGTATTCATTTGAAAGTTGGTAAAACTGCTGTTAGTTGTGCTGGCATTGTCCATATCAGCTCTATGTGTCTCAGTCATCCAACATTTGAAAGCAAATTTACCACTTTAGTTGTTTTTTTGTGTTTTCATTTTATCCAGTCCCTTTTACATTCCTCAGAATTATATTTTACAATGAGTTACCCCCCTCTTTCAATTTCTTATGTTTTGATTCCTCCCATTATTAGGTCTGTAGTCTCCCCTGTAATAATAGTGCAGTGAATGCAAATTTAAGCGTTTCACTCATTCAGTTATTAATCATAGCATTTTGTAAAAAGTTCTTTTAAACACTTTTTTTTAAACCTGTTTCTTTTCTATGATCTCTGACTGACTCTTACACCTGATTTGACCTGTTCTCTCTTTTTTTTTAACCCATGAAACTGAAATGTGATTTTATTTTTGTGCCTTTTTTAAATTTGTATTTTGCACATTCTCAACTTTTCAACATTTCTCTATGAATAGGGTCTTGGACAGATATGTGTGTGTTTTGTTTCATTTCTTTTCTATATTCTAGATCTGAACTCTCCACATGACATCTCTGATTGTACTATTGCAACATCCTTTTCTACAGTTAGATGCCTTGTTGTTTTCAGACTTGGTCTTCCTTGACATTTTCTATTTAGATTGTTATGATTCAGGATGAGTCACTTGGTGATCCGCATTCTCACACCTGTTGTACATTCTTCTAAATTGGATAAAAATATTTCATATTGAGTGCTGATCCATGCTCTTTCTTTTAAAGGAGAGATTGTATTTATAAAATTGTCCATAATGATAAACACAAAATTCAAACCTGGACAATGTGTTTTTTGGTTTTATTATTCTTTCTTTATTTTTATAGTAATTTCAAAAGGTTTTTATTTGATTTAATCTAAATTTCAACTCTTCCTGTGGGCCTGTCTGGGTCATGGGCCACCAACTAGCGTCCTCCTGGTGTGTCTGTTTTGGGATGGTCTTTTCAACTGTCCCCACCTCTTGCCATCTGCGTGGCATCTGCATCCTAATCTTGATGCTATGGATTTCTGGTCATATTTTAATATATGGTTTGTTTGTTTTATTATAATTTGAACTGAAGGTACTGGGGTTCAAGTCTTGATCAGTCAATTATTTTTTCTCTCCATTGTTTTTAAAGTACTTGTTGTTTACCCTGTGCTATACATTTGTTTGATGATTTTCTACATTATTAGAGTGTAATTTAAATAAAAGTCTCTCAGATACTGTCGTTTCTCTATGGCGGCCTGCCAGGGTTATCTTCTAGTAACATGATTGTATTTAAAACTCTCCTACATTCTATTGAAGCTCAATTTGATGATCTAACATAATTACAGCGTGTATTTTTCATTTGTTCACATTGCCAATTTGATCTCATCCGTTCTATAAATACGACTGTCAAGATGAACAGGGTACCTACTTTATATAGGTTAGTGTCTGATTCAGTTCTATTCTCACAGTGTTTTTTGTAACCCTTTTAAAAAGTGCCCTTGTTTTAATTTTATTATTTACTTGATTTTTTTTCTGTGATGATTCAATTTATATTCCATATTCATGCCAATCAGTGTGACCCACTGGAATATTTTTTTTTTCAAAGCACAAAAATAAAAATGAATTTGTTACATCATGTCAATAATTTTTATTTACAATATAAGCTTGTAGTATCATAAAATACTGAATGTTTTGCTTTCCTGACATCCCTCTAGGATTTTTGTCTTTGCGTTTCCACTTGATGTTAGTAGTTAGACTTTTACTATGGTTCCTTCTGATTTATATCAGGTGTTAAAGTTTTTGAATAATCTGTGCTTTATTTAATAAGAATATTATAGCTAGTCTTATTGTCTGCAGATTAAGAAGGAGTGTAGTAGCCCACTTTGCTACCCTGACCAATATTTACATCCTTAACATATTACCTTCCCCTATTTGCCTGTCCATATCAGAGACATTTTGAATGAGTTTTTATTTTAAAAAAAATCAAATAAAAGCTACTACAAATTTGGGGGGAAAAAAAGAAATAATTACAAACATAAGCAAAAAAATGTTTCATAGGCCTTTAAAATTTAGAAGAAAATCTGAGTTTTAAATGTATTTTACTGGTCTGTATTAGTTTTGTCTTATGTCCCAGACCTTGTTGCTGTTTTGTGGTTTCAGTTAATTCAACTAGTTTACTAGCAATGCACATCTTGAAGTCAATAGTTTATAGGCAGAGGCCTTGTGTTAGACATGTCTGAGGATATTTTGAACTCGTGGTCAGTGTTGATGTGATTAGTGGTAATAGAGCAGCTTTTATAGTGTGTGTCTCTGTGGGTAGCATCACATTGTGAGGACCACTGGATCACTTTTAGAGTGATATTAGTGTTATTAACTTTCATTAACAATTGTGGCCAAAGATTGCTTTCAGTATACCTTGCCTTTCATTTAGCCCATCAACAACACAGAAGAGGTGACAACTGATTTGAATGGAACTGTCTCCCAAGATCACTTATTTTATATTCTTCTTAATGCCTATGTTGTAAATGACTATTTTTTTTCTTTTTAATTTTTTTTTTTTTTTTTGATTGATTGTTCTGTGTATATTTGACGGCTATTTATTTCTTTTTATAAACTATTTTATGAACAAGCAATTGTTATTTGGGCTTATTGTGTATTGTGTCGTTTAAACATGTCTTGTACTACATATAGAAGTGGTGGATGAGGAAGTAGGTCATTTGTTTTTCAAAATGTTTTTTTTAAATTGTATTTTTGTGTAGTGGCTTATGATCAACTGTTATCACTGAGGGTTTAGGCTGCAGACATCTACATTTTGGCTTACAAAAGCTGTGACATCTTTGCAAGCTGATGTCATTGGTAGTCTGGCACTGGTGATTCTGTCACGCTATGGCTATTGCAGATTGCTAGGTCATGTTCAGTGGTCACAGGAGCTGTCTGTGTTTGCCATGTCATGTCTCAGCTACTGGCACACTCTAACTGTGCCATTTCATGCCACAGCTGCTGGCTAAATGTCTCCTGCTGTGTCTCAGCTGCTGGCTAAATGTCTCCTGCTGTGTCTCAGCTGCTGGCTAAATGCCCCTTGTGTTGTGACTTGGTGGCTCTCAAACCAATCAGGGGACTTGGCCTCCAGACCAATAAGATGACTATATATGTCTATGGCCTCCAAACCAACCAGGTGATTATGTATGACTATGGCCTCCAAACCAGTCAGGTGATTATGTATGACTATGGCCTCCAAACCAGTCAGCTGATTATGTATGACTATGGCCTCCAAACCAGTCAGGTGACTATGTATGACTATGTTGTTGTTTCGACCTCCATTGCTTTATTAGATGTTTTCTTATAATGTTGTTCATTCAATGTCAGCACTTGCAGTCCTCCCCCCTCCCCCACACCTTGTACACAGTCCCAGCTTGTCTCATTAGGTGCTAAATCTGGTCATGTTTCTCCTGAACTATGCATATAAGCCCAGATTTATTTTGTTATCATTTAGAAAAAGAAACTTTTTTTTTTTCATATTTATTATACATGTATAAATGTAATTATATACACTGTGTCCAGATACAATTTTTTTTAAAGTAGTGGTCATCTAATTATGTGACCAATCAACTGGCTATGCAATGTCAATATTTTTTTGTCTACACTTAATTAGTATTTTCAATAAATATATTCCAGATTTGATGTACACATCCCCCCCTCCTCAAATATAATTCTATTAAACTGTGGAGTGTTAAATTTTTATATGCCATCGAATTTTGATAAAAGAATTATAATTTACAGCCATATAAAACAATTTTTACCTTTACTTGATTCACTATGTCATGGTTTCTCGATGCTATTCTACATAATGAGTTGTTGGGTAGAAGAAAGTTTGACTGGAGAACCTTAAGACTCAAACAGTTAGTGCATTTTGTCCTGACTTTTGGTTCCATACTTGGTACTGTGCCTTACAACAGCTGATCTTTTTAGTATTGAAACACAAACTTTTTTTTTTTTCATTTTAAAAATTTATGAATACAATCACTTAGAAAACTTGAAAAGAAATGTCAGTTGAATCATCTTTTTATTTGTAACTGTCTTGTGTTGTACATGATGACATTCTATCTCACCCTTGTTGACTGCAGTATTTTCATTTCTCTCCATGCCTTAGTGCACACATGTTTGAAACATTCATTGTATAGCCCATGACTTTGTAGAGAAAGAAGCTAGAGGGTAGAGCGAATTGACATACAATTTGGCCAGATTTTATTTTCCTTGAAATTGAAATATACCTACTATGCGTGAGAAAGTTTTTAGAAATCCTGCCATACGTAGATTCTGTATTTTTCGTAATGACTTAAAAATTTAGATCAAATATAAAGTTGTTGTTTTTTTTTGGTTTGGATATATAAAATTCTGGCACATAATTAGACCTTTGACCCGTGTTTAGCTCTTAACATGATTTGAAATAAAAGTATTTGTCCAAATGATCATTTCCATTGTTTTTTGGTGTTTTTTTTTTTTCAAGTGTGTTGTATAAGTTTGTATTGGACTTTAAAATGCCCATTTTCTTTCCTATAGTAAGAGACTGTGGGTTAGTTTCAACTTAAAAAGTACACACATTGTGTAGATTCAAACAATCTTCCTTGGTTTCTCTTTTTATAGTGTTCTTTTTTTTGATTCTTTGATCAGAAGTCCTCCATCACAACTTACGTATTCCTACACTGCACCGCCACTAAGTTTGAGAAGGTCACCAAAGCACCGTGCGATTTCAATGAGGAAAGGCGTGGTGGATATCATGATAGGACAAGATTAGCGAGCCTTTCTTTCATCCCCTCCAGATGCAAGTGCAGTTCGCACACTGGAGATGTTGTTTCCTTTTCACCGTTTACTCCACTCATCTACTCAGGCTACCTTAGAGAAAACCCCATTACAGTAGAGTCTACTCAGGCTACCTTAGAGAAAACCCCATTACAGTAGAGTCTACTCAGGCTACCTTAGAGAAAACCCCATTACAGTAGAGTCTACTCAGGTTACCTTAGAGAAAACCCCATTACAGTAGAGTCTACTCAAGCAACCTTAGAGAAAACCCCATTACAGTAGAGTCTACTCAAGCAAACTTAGAGAAAACCCCATTACAGTAGAACAGGGGTGGGCAAACTTTTCGTGTCGAGGGCCTCATTAAGAAAAGTTTGGGAATGGCGGGCCGCATTTATATATATATATATATATATATATATATATATATATTAGGGGTGCACCGGATAGTCATTCCGGCCCCGGCTTCTGCCGAATATCCGGCATTTTTTACTATCCGGTGCTATTCGGCTCCGGTCGGATATCACTACCGGATAGTAAAAAATACACCTATTTAATATGCATAAAGTGGACCTCGTTCCATTAATGTCTGTTGTAGAATGTATTAATGTTTATACTAAAACAAAATAATGTGCTTAAAAATAGAGCCATTATGAATATGCATCAAACATAGTTTATTATAAGGACAAGGCGTGTTAATAACTTAATATAAATATGAATGAAACTTTACATCATAAATGCGCTTTACATACAGAGCAGCAATGGCTGGCACTTTTTTTCAATTTGTCTTGACCTTTGAGTAGGTTAGTTATGTTAAAATGCTACATTCCTTGACTACGTCATGCTGACCAGACGTCTGTCTAGCTGTGCGGGTATATCTCCAGAGGTATAGATGAACAACTCCCACCCCTTTTATTTGTTTAGTCCATCACATTTTTTTTAAAGGCAGGTGACCACAAGTTAAATACGATGGACGTAGGTTTTCGAGGGAACTGAGTTTGTTTATTTAGTAGTTAATCTTTATTAGGGGGCTGGACTACAAGAGCCACACCTCTAAGGTAACCAGGTATATTTCCAGATGAACAACACCCTCCCTCTTTTATTTGTTTAGTCCATCACATTGAGTTCATTGATTGACAGGTGACCCCAAGTCAGATACGATGGACGTAAGCACTCTCTAGAGGTCACACGAGGGAACTATGTTTGTTTACTTAATAGCTAATCTTAATGGGGGGGGGGGGGAGGAGTGGACTGGACTTCAAGCCAAACATCTACACGGGTTTGCTTATTTGGAGAAAAATCTTAATCACGTGGTTGGGCTAGAGGCCACACCTTTTCAATTGTTCCGAGTTACTTGAACATATATCTCAATTAGTAAGCTGGACTAAAGATCACACGCACCTAAACGAGTGACCTTTAGCTACACAGAACACAAACCGCGAGATTTTATAGCCCAGTAAGCCAGTAACTAATTATTTTGTAGAAGACACGACCAGGTCTATCTTTAAATGGATAGCTTAACACCCCCTACTCTTTATTTCTTTGGTCCTTGACACCCAATTTATTGATAGACATTGACCATTTTTAAGCCAGAATGAAAAAACACAACGTGCTAACAAAGCATACTACATTGTCAATAAATATTACGGTTAAATAATTTTTCTAACGTGTTAACTTGAATATTACTCCAGCAGTTAAGTGTCTTGATTTGATAACAATATTCCTAATAATTTGTGACAGTCAATTAACTCCTTGTTATTACTATTTTTTTTTTACTTTAGATGCGTACTTAGCCACTGTGTATCAGGCTAGGACGACTTTTACACACCTGACATTCATAGGCTTACTATCGTTCCCTTTTGTAACAGTTACTGAAACCACGAATAAAATAATTAATAAGTAATAATTAAGGAAGATGTTTCTAACAATCGTTCTTTGCATTTAATGTTTCTTACGTACGTTCTTTGCACAATAAAATAAAACAAAGATGTGCATGTTTGCGTGTGTGTATTTTTCTGCCCTGTATTAAAATCTTTAGAAAGAAAGCTAATTTCATTGTTTAATTCTTTTGACTTAATAAATAACGGAAAACCTTACAGTACATTTTAAAATCGCATAAAATAAATTGAATAATAATACCGCAGTTAGATCTAGTAAACAAAGAAACAATATGCTGGAGCGTAAAAAAACAACAACAACTCTTGACCTCTAACTAGTGGACGGGTATAATTTATCTACATGCTTGACTGACCATGCCTATGTGTTGTCTTTTTTGACTGACACCCAACTCTATTGCGTGCGTATGCTCAAGGAAAAAAACAATGCTTGATGGTTAACACAAACAACTATACACACTACACTAGGACTACATGTGTAGACTCACTAGGTATATCTGACCAGGGTGTTGGTCTGAAATTCATGAACACATACATCCGACCACTATACAAGGCAGATTGCACTTTACTTATGAGATTTACATTAGTAACTAGTTAAATATATACTAACATTATTTACATTGACCTTCCTACACACATCCTTTTCAGTTGGTGGCATTGTACATACACACAGACACACTCATGTTATACAGATTTTTAGAAATACTGTTAAGCTTGAATAAATCAATCAGTAACAGAGTTTAAAACAATAACGTATATAAAAGGAAAAAAAATAAAACCAACCAATATAGGTATGTTATATAACAGTTTCGTAAAATGTTAAGCAACACAAGCTATTAACAAGACACTTAAGTATCCGGCTCCGGCCCCGGCCGAATATCAAATTTTACTATCCGGTCATATCCGGCCCCGGCCGGATATCAAAAAGTACTATCCGGTGCACCCCTAATCTATCTATCTATCTATCTATCTATCTATATATATATATATATATATATATATATATATATATATATATATATATATATATATATATATATATATCTTAGAAAGATACGCTAGCTAACTGTGTAGAAAGTCTTTTAATTCATATTTACACAGTATTATATTCGCAGTCCACATTGAAAAATTTCAACAAGCGTTAGCAATTTTTGAAACCAATTTTACGATTTTTTTATCATTGTTGTCTTTTTATATCACAATATCCCCACAAATATACAGTTGTACTTAATGTGCAGTATTTTACTTTTTACACTCGTGCATAATGTTCCGGAACTGTGAAACTATCTTACTAGTTGTTAACCCTGTGACTGCTGTCAAATTAGTCAGTCAACATTGACCAGTGATTATACTTTTTTAGTTTCCACCCAAAAGTTCTTGCACACTGAATGAGACAATATATGTTTCGGAAGTTAAATGTCGGGACCAGCGAAACCTGCCCTTGTGGAGCATCACCAGAGAATGCTGACCATGTCCTTCAATGGTGCATACTAAATCAAGAGACCCGAACAAGACTCTCCAAAGACTATTCGGAGAACTGCCTGATCTGAGAACCACTGCGCGGTTCATCTCAGATATAGGATTACTGATCTGAAACCTGCAACATGAAAAATGAGAACGAAGAATAAGAAGAACAGATGTATGTGTACCCAAAATAGTATAAACAGCAGCAAGGTTTCTTTAAGTGTGGAAATGAAGCTTTTGGCACCCATGAGACTCCCGTGGATGTACTGACTGGAACTTCCCTCTGGAGCTGAATCAGCTTTTGCGATAAATGGTGAGCTGATGGTATTGAAGACTGGTTCTTGACGTCTTAAAATTTGCTTTTATAAATTGCACAATTAAGGAATTTTAATAAGTGTTGTATTTTTAAACATTTCACTAAAAATAGTCTCACCTTTCAGCAAAGGAAAATGACAAAAACTATTTTCTTTTGCTTGCCTGTAGAAATGGGAAAGCCTTGTTTGAAAAGATTTAACATGCATTTACATTTCACGTGTAAACAACCAATTGCAATTAGCAATTATAAAAATTACGAAACCTGTTTTCCACTTTCCATGTCGACACTTCAGGTAACATAACAATTTCTTCCTTGAGATATTATATTCTTCTCATTTTCCTTGCCCAGGCCAAGCTAGCTAATACATTGGATCACTTTCTTCATAAATTGGAACTACCTGTGGTTAACATCTCTAGCTCTAATGAGCTTAATTGTATTCATGTGAACAAAATCAATGTTGATTTTTTGCAGCTTTGTGCAAACTTTCCTGTTTAGAGTTCATGGTTGGGATATTTTTTAAAATTGAAAAACAAAAAAAAAACTATTTTTCTCAGTCAAAGATCGAGCTCCGTCAGTTGTTACACTTGCCATCTTGTTCCAAGCCTACCCAACACAGAGAGATTGTGTCTTGAATTGAGTGTATTGATGTATATGCAATAAGCATAATCTTGGTTTACTTAAAACTTTTTATAATGAGACAGTTTCAATAATTTATATCGATAATATTTTTAATATTTGCATTTTTATATACTGTGAGCACATCTGATTTCTGTAGGTGTCGGCGGGCCGCATAAAGCACTTCGGCGGGCCGCATGTGGCCCGAGTGCCGTAATTGCAGTAGAATCTACTCAAGCAACCTTAGAGAAAACCCCATTACAGTAGAACTAGGTCAGAAAGAGTTGGTCGTTTCCTTGCATCAAGTTGGCCGTCTTTCAGTCGTTACGAATATGGTAG
The DNA here is from genome assembly GCF_947242115.1 of Biomphalaria glabrata. Lineage (NCBI taxonomy): Eukaryota > Metazoa > Mollusca > Gastropoda > Planorbidae > Biomphalaria > Biomphalaria glabrata. The sequence continues at coordinate 11,573,759 of NC_074728.1, forward strand.
AACACTTTTTCATGTAGCTGTGGAGCCCTATTTTAGAGAGACATTTTCGTCCAGATATATGCAGATTAAGGCTGAGGCTCATATTTCTTTGCTGTCCATAGCTTTCTTGGTCACCGTCTCTCTTCACTTAGTGTGGTCTAGGACTATGTCTTCCCAGTAGTCAGCATCAATATTCACTACCCGTAAGGATGACTTTACGGGCGCGATTGTCTTCCATCTGGCGTCGTTGCCTGAGGTTTGCGAAGATGCTGGGAAGACCCGTTCGACCAAGTATATCAGTGTTTCACACTTTTTTTGTAAATTGTTTGACATGTTTCGGATGTTCCTTCAGAGTTGAAGATAGTTTACTTCCTAGTCCAAACCCCCGAAGGACGAGTGGGAATGGGAGCGGGCAGGGTTTAAAACCGGGACCATCGATAAGTCCGAACGGCAGTCCAGCGAGCATACCGTACGACCAGGCAGCCATCCATGCCATGTGATTTTAAAGATCCTTCGGAGGCAGCACAATGGGAATGAATTTATCTTTCTTTCTTCATTGGCAATAGGTAGTCCATGACTTTCTGCCCTACAACAGTGTGCTCACAACACACGCTCCATTTCGGTGGGTGAGTTTCTGGTTTTCACAAACTCTTGGTCCGAGTCTAGCAAAGGTCGATAGTCTTCCTTATGCGTTTTTTTTTTAAATCTCCTCTTTTAAAGACGGGTCATCTTGAATTGATGATCCAAGGTAGCAGAATTCATTTAAGGCTTCTAGCTTATTTTTATCAATGTGGATGGTCACATAACAGTTGTTTTCTTCGTTTTCTCTATGTGAGAAGCGGGACATAAGTTACTAAAGCTCCTCTTGTGTGTATGACACGAATACTGCATCATCCGAGAACAGCAAATCTCTTACAAGGGTGGTTCTGACTTTCGTTTTGGCCATCAGTTTGGCATTATTCAGAAGTCTGTCATCAAATCTGAAATGGGGATGGATGCCTTCGCTGGATTTGTCAAACGCGTGATGGATTAGCATTGAAAAGAGGGTTGGTGCCAGGACACACCCTTGTTAAATCCCGCTGTTTACTTTAAACTTTCGAAGAGGGCACCTTTAAAGGAGAAAATTACATTTAGCTGTTTGTGTAAACAGCCTATTATCTACAATATTTAAAAGGTGCCATTTCTACTGACTAGTACTGTCATGGTAAGACAAGTTAAGCTTACCAGGTCCTATCACAATGCAGACTGCGACACATCACTCTTTGGTATGTCGTAAGACAAACCTTCTGGCTAAAAAAAATCCACCACATATTGGGACTCCCTCATTCCAGTGTGAGTAAGATTTGTCATCATGATCTCCAGATACAGTTTGGGGAATAGTTTAAACGTCAAAAAATAAATAAATAAAAATAATAATAAAACAAGGTGGAAACACAAACTCAAATTCGGCCCTCAAAGTGGTCCACTCAGGCAAGTAAAAAAAGGCAGATTTCAATATTTTCAGAAAGAATATCATAAAGAAATTCTATCAAAGGAAAATGACAGAAGAATGGAGAAAGAAGGTTGACAGATCCTGTGTGGTGCCCCAACGGTCCAAGAGATCAAGGGATAGGTGAAAGTGAAGTTAGATGTGAGCCTGGCCTAACTGATTTCATTTAATGATTTTCTTATTGATCTAATTGTTTTGTAAAGAATCAATCTCTTATTCAAAGCCTCATTAAAAAAAAACAAAAACATTTCGTTTGAATAATAAAAAAAGAATCATTAGTAGATATCTTCTTTTACTTTACTATCCTGCAGTTCACATGATAATATGAAAAACTACTTATAAATTGTTTTAAAATTATGTTCTACTTATATGCTTATTAAATAGATTTTTTCTCTTTGAAAAAGATAGTAAAAATTTGTTTTGTAAATGTAGTAATTAATATGACAGAACTTACATAACTTAGCAATACATTTATAAAACAAAATTTGACAAAAAATCTAAAATCCGTTTGCATAAATGTGTTAAAAATATATTAAATAGTAATCTCAGTAACTATATAGCCTCCTGTGTTTGTTACTATTAATAGTTGTAAAAATGGTGTATTTTTATGAAAAAACTGTTGATTTTAACATTTTCACTTTTAGAAAAGAAAAAAAGTAGCCGTTGCATTATAACTTTGAAAGGTCTAAAATATCATGATGTCGGATTTTCACTATCTTTTCTAGTTTACGAGATCTGAACGGGACGGACGGACGGACAGATATTCCACACAAAACTAATAACATCTTCCCCCCTTTGGGTGGCAGCTAAAAATTACACTATTAATAATAATAAAAAAAGATCGTCAAACTTAAGTAGTCTAACAAGTAGATTTAATCATTTGTCAATAAACCTTGAGTCATAGTAGTGACTTACAGTTAGGCTAGTAAAAGCAGAGTCCCTAGTGCTCTGAGATATTTGAGATCTGATACAAGTTTCGCAATGTTTTTAACTGTCCAAAGCCCCCACCAATCGGAGACCCTAGGTGGCTGTCTAGTTTGCTTAAAGCCAGCCCTGATTCCAGGTGATACAAATCAACATATCTTTCCTTTCCAGATCTTTCAGACCAGTTCACATTTATTTTTCTCCATTAGCTCTCAATCGGCACAAGGACGTTTAAATTTTAAACTCGTCATTACTTTATTTTTTTTAAATCCGCCGCTGCCACATATACGCTTTCTTCTTTGGCAAGCAACGCCCCCGAATTCGCGACCTTAAATCCCTCAATGATATCCAACATGTTATCTACCCTATTTTGTTTGTTGAGAACTATTTGCCGATAGACCTCCCCCGATACGTTTTCTAGTATTCTAACTTTGATCATGAGATCTTTGATCTCATCTACTGTCTTACCGACCTCGGCCATTTTTCACCAGTTGTCCAGTGCGGTCCTCAACTCACATACCCACGGAAGTCATTTTGCCGTGGTTTGACCCGATGAAACCTTTTACGGCAGGTTTCCGCATTAATGTCTGCGTGGCGGAGAAGTGCCGTTTTTACATCCTCATATTTATCGCTGAGGAACTGACTGTCCCTCAACACAAAGTTTTTAAGTGGTGTCGTCAATTTGTACGACAACAAAAGGGACCACTCCTTACTCTAGATTTTACACCTTGCTTCCACGGCCTCAAAGTGTGCCAGGTACGCTAGAAGGTCATCATCTTCCTTCACGCCTTGGAAGTTCTTGTCTAGCCTGTCCAAGACACTCTTTTGCCGCACTTCAACTGCCTGACCTACCACTGCACCTGCCTCTGGCGCCGACTTCTCTTTAAGCCGTGCCAACTCCAGTTCATCTTTTCTCTTGAGCGCCTCCCTAGCATCTCTCTCCTTCCACCTCTCGTGTTCATCACGCCTGGTCTTCTCCTCACGTTCGTATTGCTCTTTCTTTATCCTCTCCTCTTCAGCCTTCGCCTCTCTTCTCAACCTCTCTTCACGCTCAAGTCTGGCTTCCTCCTCAGCCTCCGCCTCTTTCTTTAATTTCTCCTCCTCTGCCTTCGCTTCTTTCCTCAATCTCTCCTCGCGCTCAAGTCTAGTCGTCTTTCGCTCAAATTCTTCCTTCTTCCGCTCAAACTCCTCCTTTTTGGTTCTCTCATAGTCATCCTTCTGCTCCGCCACATACCTCTCCAACCTCTCACCTTCATAACCTTCATAACCAAGAGCACGGCCGTCACTGATGAATTGGGCGGTTAACGTCAACCTAGTCTTCATTTAATACACTATTATATCCTAATTACAGACTTAATTACAGACTTAATTATTTAGCACTACAAACTAACAGATAATCAAAAGAACAAAATATTAGTATCTTAATGCATTACAACGGGCAAACTGAAATAATGTGTGCATCGACAAAAACAGGACCAAGGACTTATCTGCTCAGTATCCCGCGTCGGAGGAAGATCGCCTCACTCCAGGCTCCGCAGAAGAAAATAGCCACAGACAACCAAAGCCACTGGAGCAGACCAACGGTTCTAACTTCAGGACGGTTCCGGTACACCAACCAGCAAGACACACAGTTTAGGCCGATCCTGTCGACACATACTCGATCCACTCACACGTTGACGCTCAGAGTCAAAGGATTCAGGCGTTGGTGACTATAAATGAGAAAAACAGGTTACATCGGTGCAAAACAGTCACTAATAAGCTCTAAATTTACCATTAGTTAAATTTTATTTATACAATTTGCGGTACCCCACATCAGATCGCTGAGACGGCTAACAAGTATAGTTATTCTTTATTTAATTATCTTTAATAAATAAACATTACATATATGTTATATATCCTATGTTGGTCCTAGCGGTCAAATCAAGGACACAAAGGTCACAAGGGTTAGATTTAAATACTCATTTCCACAGAGACCCCACTTCTGTCAGGGTGGGTTTCTCCAGATCTATCAAGGCTATGACTTACTATGCCCGGTTCCCCAGCCCAACGGTGGTTATTAACTTCCTATCGGGGTTGTAATTTAGCCGTGGCTCGTCTGCCTGGGCACCCCCTAACAATCAATCAATTTACGAACTGAGTATCGAAAGAACGAATAATACAAATAGTGACATATACTAGTCAATAACGAGAATGCATGAAACAAAACAAAAGGTTTAATGAAGTAATGATATGATGAGGCATAAATGATTAATAAATATTGGTAGCATTAACAAAGGCAACTACAAGTTATACATTCTATGCAAAACAACTACAGCACACCTTAATCTCAGTGACACAATCAATCGGGGCTCGCAACGACCACACCCCAACGCCATGGACGATAATCAAATACCGTAACAAAGCCGACAAATCGGACTCGACTCCAGCCGAGTCCTAAGCCTGCGTCCCCAATACTGGGGAAGAAAACAACAAAAGAAAGCTCCAACAAAAGATCCGCCATCAGCCCAAACACAACAGAAGCAAAGAAGCAAATGACATCAACAAAGCGCTTCCCTAGGAACTAGTGCACAAACCATTATGGTGCACACATGAGAAACATCACACAAGAAGCAACTCTAGATGCGCACGACAGCATTCAGAGGTCTTTCAACTAAGACTATCGTCACTTTGCTGTTTCTAAAGTCTTTGGACATGAAGAAAGCTTCCTTCTTATTTAACAGTGATGTTTTGAGATAGCAAATGTAAATAATGCAATTATTTTCTAGGCAATATTTCAATAGGTTAGAAAGAGAACTAGAGTTTCTTATACAATAATTCCAAAAAAAAAAAGCGACTATTTGTTTTTCGAAAAAAAGTGTTTTCTTTTCCAAGTAACTTACGATTAAGGTGATATCACAGACCTATCTATAATAAATATTGGTCTGTGGGTGATGTTGATAAGCAACACCCAACATGCAATAAAAAACAAAATTGCCATAACATTTAAATTTGTACAATCAACACTCTTTTTTTTTTCTTTCAGTGATCCTTGTGGGCTCCTATTGGTCATAAGGCCAGGGTGAACTGCACCCTTTGGCGCCATCATTGCTAGGCTAATGCTTACACGACCTCGGATGTTGTACATAAAACATTGCTAATAACATCACAATAACATCACAATAACATCAGAGTAACATCACAATAGCATCATAGTAACATCACAATAACATCACAATAAAATCAAAATAACATCACAATAGCATCATAGTAACATCACAATAACATCACAATAACATTACAATAGCTTCATAGTAACATCACAATAACATCATAATAACATCACAAAAAACATCACAATAGCATCATAGTAACATCACAATAACATCACAATATCAACACAATAACATCACAATAACATCATAGTAACATCACAATAACATTACAATAACAACACAATAACATTACAGTAACATCACAATAACATTACAGTAACATCACAATAACATCACAATAGCATCATAGTAACATCACAATAACATCACAATAGCATCATAGTAACATCACAATAACATCAGAGTAACATCACAATAACATCACAGTAACATCACAATAACATCACAGTAACATCACAATAACATTACAGTAACATCACAATAACATCACAATAACATTACAGTAACATCACAATAACATCACAGTAACATCACAATAACATTACAATAACATCACAGTAACATCACAATAACATCACAATAACATCACAATATCAACACAATAACATCACAATAACATCACAATAACATCACGCCTTGACAGGGTAGAGAAGAGATCTTGATATATTTTTCGAACTGTAACTAAGAATTGATTCAGTCGTGCATACCTTCCAATTAATGCTTTTGAGATTTAAAGCTGTTAGTTTTTTTTTTTTTTGAGATGATATAAAAATGACAAGGGAAACTCCCTCATTGGAAATTTTATTTTAGAAATTCCCGTATTTCTTTTTTTTTTTTTATATATAAAACTCTGTACAAAAATTAGGCAATTATTTTTGTGCTGTCTGTACGTCAGTTTAGAAATTAAATAATTAAATGCAGAACCTTTATAGTAAAATGTTAGATCAAGCTGTTTTTCTTGTTGCAAAATGATAAGTACTGGAGAAATATAAAAAAAAAAACCTTTGCTGACCAAGTCTGCTTATTTTATTGATTTTGTTTTTTGCTTTTGTTCTCTACCATTTTTGAAACACGATAATTTCGGGAAAATCCTCTATGTTTTCTGTCGAAGCTCTATGATTTAAAACCGAATGTGGAATGTAAGGTTTTATTTGGCTCTGTAACATACACATGACAAGGCCCTTAAGTCTATATCTTCTTAAAAAAGGTTGCATTATTATTATATATTAGATTTCTTGAATAATATTAGATTACATTAAAAGCATTAAACTAATTAGTTAAAAAAAAACAATTTACAGCCATACAACAGTCTACGTTTAAAACATCAAAGATTTGCTTTCTACTTTATTTTGACCAACTAAAATACACAAGTGACACATTGTTAGAATCAGGATACACTATTTATATATATATATATATATATTTCTATTATATTCCAGTTGAACCTGAGTGTTTAAATTATAGACATTTGAATTTGAAGTTTTACAAGCCCATTGGATAAACGTTTCAACATTGATAAGGACTATTACACAATGAGCTTAACAAGTAAATATATTTGAACAAAATATTTACATTTGAATATTTATTTATATAAATATAACATAAGCCAACCTAGTAAATATTAAAAAAAAAACATAAAAACAACAACTTATATTTAAAAAAAAAAAAAAAATTGTATAGGCCTATTTGTTTTAATGTCTGTCTATTTTTGCAATACTTTTATACTTATGAAATCAACATTAAAAAAATATGTACCTTTTATTACAGGCGATATATCACCATTAATTCCTACAAATTACACACTAAAGTTCATTGGTGATGGAGCGTTTGGAGAAGTTTATTTATTAATTGATGATGACCATCCAGATGAAAAGAAATATGTTGTCAAGAAAGTCAAATTATCTGATGCAACTAGAGACAGAGATCAGGTAACTGATAGAAATTGTGTCGAACAGTTAAAAAAACAATAGATTAACAATGTAGGCTGCAATAAACCAATAATTCAAAGCAGTGTAGTACTAGGAATTTGCCATCATTTTGGGGCCCGGAGGCTTGACCTCTTTAGGGGGCCCCTGCCTTTTGACATTATGACATGAGGTAATATTTTTTATGTTGTTGGCCTCCTTCAGTCGTTAGAGCGACTATGGCTCATCTCGAACACTGTTTCATGTGACTGTGGAACTTTATTTTGGAGAGACACTCCCGTCCACAAATATGGTCGTGTGGTTTGCGCTCTGGACTGTCATGCGGACTTATTGATGGTCCCGGGTTTAAACCCTGACCACTGCCATCCCCGTCGTCTTGCGGGAGGTTTGGACAAAGAAGTAAATTTTCTTCAACTCTGAAAGGAACGTCCAAAACATGAAAAACATTGTACGAACATTTCGCAGTGGCTTTCGCTTTGGTGGTAGAACAGCCGCCCATTTTTCGTATGGCGCGCTTTTCTTCCAGGGCTGAGGCCCATGTTTTTTTTTTCACTGTCCATACTTTCTTGGTCACTGTCTCTCTCCATCTAGTGCGGTCTAGGGCTATGTCTTCCCAATGGTCAGTATCGATGTTCACTGTTTTGAGGTCCCGTTTTATTACATTCACTTAACGGAGTTGGGGGCGACCAGTTTTTCTTGAGCCATACGCGAGTTGTCTGTACAGAATGATTTTCGACAATTTAATGTAAAACGAAAATTCGAACAACTCCTCAAGTGGGGGCCCGGGGGGATTTTTCCCACCTCCACCCACCCTAGCTACGCCCTTGATTCAAAGTAGCGATAAAGAAATGAGTTTGACTTACAATAAATTATTTAAAAGAAAGCTCATTTAGCTCATTTCTAATATGTTGCAATTCCTAAACACGAGTCTTGTAGAGTTTATCATTGGTGCACAGAAACGTGGCCGAGAGGTATGTGCTCTGGGATGTCATGGTGATAGTCCCGAGTTCAAACCGTAATACTCTATTTTTGCTGAAAGTTATAAAGTCAGGGATGCCTGGTCGTGTGGTACGCACTTCGGACTATTGTAGATATCTGTAATACATTTTAAAACGACTTTTATATAGTGAATCTGTTTTGTGAACCAGTTGGAGTGGGGGGGGGGGTGAAGGTTCCGTAATGTAATGTAACATTAACAGCTTACTCAGAATGTAATCTTTACTTTTAATACATAATGTAATACATACATACATACATACATACATACATACATACATACATACATACATACATACATACATACGTATGTCCTTGGGTAGTTGATATTTAGTACTAAATGAGTTATTGATAGGTAATTAAAATAAATGTACATTTTATCAAATTCAATAACAACGATTAATATTTTCTTCACAGAACATAACAGAATTGAAGATCTTAACATCTTTAGACCATCCTCGTATTGTGCCGTTCTTTGGACACAGTCAGTCAAAATATGAACTTCAGCTATTTATGGGCTACATGAGACTGGTGAGTTACTCTGTGTAGCAGGTGTTACAGGGTGAGTTACTCTGTGTAGCAGGTGTTACAGGGTGAGTTACTCTGTGTAGCAGGTGTTACAGGGTGAGTTACTCTGTGTAGCAGATGTTACAGGGTGAGTTACTCTGTGTAGCAGGTGTTACAGGGTGAGTTACTCTGTGTAGCAGGTGATACAGGGTGAGTTACTCTTTGTAGCAGGTGTTACAGGGTGAGTTACTCTTTGTAGCAGGTGTTACAGGGTGAGTTACTCTGTGTAGCAGGTGTTACAGGGTGAGTTACTCTGTGTAGCAGGTGTTACAGGGTGAGTTACTCTGTGTAGCAGGTGTTACAGGGTGAGTTACTCTGTGTAGCAGGTGTTACAGGGTGAGTTACTCTGTGTAGCAGGTGTTACAGGGTGAGTTACTCTGTGTAGCAGGTGTTACAGGGTGAGTTACTCTGTGTAGCAGGTGTTACAGGGTGAGTTACTCTGTGTAGCAGGTGTTACAGGGTGAGTTACTCTGTGTAGCAGGTGATACAGGGTGAGTTACTCTTTGTAGCAGGTGTTACAGGGTGAGTTACTCTTTGTAGCAGGTGTTACAGGGTGAGTTACTCTGTGTAGCAGGTGTTACAGGGTGAGTTACTCTGTGTAGCAGGTGTTACAGGGTGAGTTACTCTGTGTAGCAGGTGTTACAGGGTGAGTTACTCTGTGTAGCAGGTGTTACAGGGTGAGTTACTCTGTGTAGCAGGTGTTACAGGGTGAGTTACTCTGTGTAGCAGGTGTTACAGGGTGAGTTACTCTGTGTAGCAGGTGTTACAGGGTGAGTTACTCTGTGTAGCAGGTGTTACAGGGTGAGTTACTCTGTGTAGCAGGTGTTACAGGGTGAGTTACTCTGTGTAGCAGGTGTTACAGGGTGAGTTACTCTGTGTAGCAGGTGTTACAGGGTGAGTTGTGTTTGAAAAATATTCTGATATGAATTTATAAGCCCTTAATACATTGCAAATAAAACCGATTTTTTCCTTGAAAGGATAAGATACCCCACATTAAGGTTTTGAGGATCGCCACAGAAAAAAAAATTCGATAAATAATCTATACTATAAAGCATGGGCGTAGCCAGGATTTTTTTTCGGGGAGGGTTTTGGGGGGGGGCCGCCCTCCCCCCCCCCCGGCGGAAAAAAATTATATATATATATATATATATATATATATATATATATATGTGTGTGTGTGTGTGTGCATAATTAATCTTTGTTACATTCTGACCCTTTCGGAAGACGTTTATTGTTTATTGTAGACTCCCCGCCCTTGCTAGCAAGGGGGTCTGGGGGAGTTCGCAGTGCTCCCCCAGCGCGGGGCGAAGCCCCGCCGCCGAGCAGTATTTCTGCTATTGATAGCCAACAAAATGCATATTCTGAGGTATCTACAGTGCATTATCTTGCTATTAAAAAGTTTTATTTCAAAAACCTAATGTGCTATTCTTACTGACTTAGACCCTCTCGCGCCGTTCGGCGCATTTTCCGGCAAGCTGTTTCCGCAACTCTTATTTTGCGTAATTCATTTTGTCGGAAAACATGTCCCGCAAAACCTCATGCGACGCTCTGTCACAACCTTACTAAGGATTCGACTCCCAGTTCGGCATATGATTTCTTTGATTTAGACCCGATCTCTATGACTGACTCCTAAAATCTGTCTTAGCCATCTTTGTTGAGACACATTTAATGATTTTCAATTTAGGCAGAAGATTATTCACACTTAATTAATGGAGCCCAAGCCACTGGTAGAAATTTGTAACCTTTCTTGACTACGCTCTTGGAATTACATGCCTGTATTTCGCTTTAGATTTTATATCGAAAAGGAAAGTTTTTTCGTCAAATCATCTGTTGAGGGGTTTTAAAAAAAAAAAAACTCTGTTTTTTTTTTTTTTGTTTTGTTTTTAATTCAAAACCTCATTTAGCTACGATCATAGAATTTGGTGACTGTAGTTTGCTTTAAAATAATATTGAAGAGAGAGGTTTTCAACTCTAAACGCTCTGTAGGGGAATTTTAAACTCAAAACCACCTGGAGGGGTTTTAAACTTTAAAGAAAAAGTCATCTGGAGGAGGGGGATTTAAACTCAAAACCCCTTTGGCTACGCTCATAGATTTTATAGTGTGTAATTTGCTTTTTTTTATATTGAAGAGATACTTTTTAGCTTCAAACCCCAACTGAAAAAAAGGGGGGGGGGTTAAACTCAAAACCCCTTTGGCTACGCTCATAGAATTTTGAGTGTGTAATTTGCTTTTTTATATTGAAGATGGAGTTTAACGTAAATTTTGGAGGGGGTTTTAAAATCAAAATCTTCCTCAACTGTGCTGTTGGAATTTGGGTATTGTTGTTTGCATTTTTTTGTTTTGTTTTATAGAAGAGGGGGATTTAACTGCAAAAAACCTCTGGTAGGGGGTTTAAAATTCAAAACCCCCTACACTGTAGGGGTTTTTTAAATCTCAAAACCCCCTGGTAGGGGGATTTAAACTCAAAACCCCCTGGTAGAGGGTTTTCAACTCAAAACTGCCTCGGCTGTGCTGTGGTAAGTGATGATTTAGTATTAAAATCTCACCTAAAATAAACAAAATGAAAGCAAAAATCAGTCACTTAATTACCTCCCCCCCCCTGGGGGGGGGGTATTTCATTTCGGGGGGGGTTTGAACCCCAAGAACCCCCCCCCCTGGCTACGCCCATGCTATAAAGTATAAATTAAGGCGTATGTATGTATGTATGTATTTATGTATGTATGTATGTATGTATGTATGTATGTATGTATGTATGTATGTATGTATGTATGTATGTATGTATGTATTTGTATGTATGTATGTATGTATGTATGTATGTATGTATGTATGTATGTATGTATGTATGTATGTTTTGTAAAATGTTTTACATTGTTTCGGATGTTCCTTCAGAGTTGCAGACAGTTCAGCGCACAAATTGCACGACCAGGCAGCCATGTATGTGACGAATAGACATCAAACCCGCTTGGCCAATCTTGATAAAACTTGGCAGAAATGTTCTTTGGGTACTAACTTAGACCGTAGTGTATGTATTGTAGCCCTAAAACAAACTTAAGACCCTAAAAAAAAAATAAAGTTGTCCGACTCCATTAAAGCTATAGTATTTTATGGATCTAGGCCATGTTTACAATGTTGACATGAGAAAAGATCGAAAGGATTTAGACCTAGATCTAATTTTAAGAAATACACTTTGCGCAGATAGTTTTTTACTTTGACACATGAAAATACAAAAGAAGATCCATTGATTTCATTATATAATTAAATTAACCTTCAATTTTGTGTTTCAAAAGCATTTTTTACATAAATTAGTTCCTTATATCTGTGACTACAGATTTCCTGGCGAACATTCTTTCATTAGACAATACCGTAATGAATCGCGTACTAAAAATTAATTCGTTTAATTGTTTACTTTATAATCCCATTCATTTAACAAACCTGATTAAATTGTACTATTAATCTATCGCTCTTTTCGTTTTTAATAGTTATGTAAGTATCGGCTTCGGGTAAACCCATTTTCGCAAAACTAATTTTATTTTCGTAGCGAAAGAGAAATAACGTGAAAGGATCATTAGCTAAGTTTAACATACATCTAAATCCAATCCACTACATTAGTAAACACAAACTTAGACCCGCAGGCCGCGGGTAATGCCAGCCTAGTATTCAATAAAATTCAAGTATAAATTGTGAGTTATAGTCCCAAATTTATTTAACTAAAAACATCTGATTGAGTAAAGGTTGAAAAAAGGCGACTAAGAGAAGATTATCTGGGTTTAGAACTCATCTTAATCGTGACTCTTATATTGAAAAATTTCGTTTGAATTCTAACTTATCTAAAGCAAAGTCTTTCTTAAAATAATAATGATAAATTCATGTGAAATTACATAAACTCTGTCTGGAAAGGGGAGGGGCGGTAGAGCGAAAACGATTAATCCTCGCTCCTTTTTATAATTTCTGCTAATGATTGCATTTGGCATAAAAGAATAGGGGTGGGGCGACTCGATATAAGAATTTAATTTATAGCATATATAAATTATATTAGTGACAGACTTTTTTAAAATTTTGTAATTTCTTATGGGGGAAAGGCGATAGCATGTATCGCCCCTCCCACCTGATACAACCCTTTTCATTTTATGTTTATTAATCATAAAATTTGAGATAAGAGTGTGTTACGGCATAATATACAAATAGGTTCACATATCAACACGTAGTTTATATTATATAGATATTCAACTAATTTAGTTCACAAGCTATGATACTTCTATAAAAATAGGACCGCCCCCCCACTACAGGGCTACAGTGGGGAGGGCAGTACATGCAATCGTCCCCTCCCTTACCCCACCGAATTGGCCAAGATACCAGAATGGGAACGACATAATATAAAATTCATATGTTAATTCAACTAATTTTGTTCACAAACTATGATTTCTCCATAAAAGTAGGACCGCCCCCCCACTCAAAGGGCTTAGGTGGAAAGGGTAGTATAAGCATCCGACCCCCCCCCCCCAATCGGTCAACAGGGGAACGACATAATATAAAGATCGGTTCAAATATTAATAACAAGTTTTAATTATATAGATATTTAATTGATTCTGTTAGCATGCTGTGATTTCTACAAATAAATTGGACCGCCCCCCCCGCCCCCTATTAGAAAGTTCCGACCCCACCAAATCGGCTAACATACTAGAGGGGGGAGGGAGAAAAAATCTAAAAATAGGTTGAAATATAAATAATTAGTATATATTATTAACATAAGTAATAAATTCGTATACAAATTGTGTGAATTCTATACTAAAATTCGTCCGTCCCCTATCGCCCCCCCCCCCGGATCCGCCAGTGGTCCGAACAAACATTGTTCAAACTTTCTCTTATTGTTCAACGTTGTCTGCCTTTTGCTTTATACAATTATTGTTATCTTTTTAACTTCTTTTTGCAACATCCATCTTCACTTTGTCTACTAAATGTTCATTAACAATGCTCTTCTGTTTCATGTTCATGTTTCATGTTCATGCCCCACATCATTAAATTCAACACATACAAAGTTGATTGCTCTTGTCTTATTTTACTTTATCTTGACAAAGCCCAATGGTATGTTTGTATTATGTTTCATATAGTTAGGTTGAATTTGTTAGGTTTTATTTTTGTTATTTCTTCTATTCAAATTCATCAACCGTCAGGGATCTCTGGCTAAATACATCAAAGACAATAGGCGCTTGGATATAACGAAGACTAAAGTTTATACTGCTCAGATTTTGGAAGGGGTCTCCTACCTTCACAACCGCCAGCCCCCAATCATACACAGAGACATTAAAGGTAAACCTTGGATTGTATACACTTTTAATGTACATTGATTGTGCAGCGTCTAAAATAAGTCACTTACCGTACTCACATCCATTACAGTCCAAGCGCTGGTAAAGGTGGAAAGCTTCGCATAGATAACCATGGAGGAAAAGATGCAGATGTTAGAATCCGCATTGATAAAGCTTTCCATGTGTTGAAGAACACCTGGAGATCCATAAAGACCCACCATCCATATATCCCTAAAGACACACAATCCATATATCCCTAAAGACACACTATCCATATATCCCTAAAGACACACAATCCATATATCCATAAAGACACTACATCAATATATCCATAAAGACAAAATATCCATATATCCATAAAGACACAACAACCTTGAATATTTGACAGCTGACAACGTGCTATTGGAAGATGAAAACAGTCTCCGGCTGACAGACTTCGGCGTCTCGAAGGTTCTCACAGAGTTAACTAATGCAAGGACAGGCACTGGGACATTCAATTTCAGAGCCCCTGAAACATTCAAGCCAGGGACAGTTTATGATGTCAAGGCAGATATATGGTAAATATAATCATTAAACAAATGAAGTTAAAAGAGCTAATGACAAGGCATCATGTTTGAGCAGTAAAGTCACAGAGTAAACAAAATACTTAGTAACGTGTTAGATACAAGTTTTGGCCCTGGGTATATATCAAGCCAATGTGGCATATCGCTTTCATACATTTTTCATTTCGATCTAAAAACGGAGTATTCCACACACTGGCGGATCCAGGGGGGGGGGCGGTAGGGGCGATCGCCCCCACCCCCACTCGGCCGACCCCCCCCCCCCCCGAAGGGAGGACGAATTTTAGTATAGAATTCACACAATTTGTATACGAATTTATTACTTATGTTAATAATATCTACTAATTATTTATATTTCAACCTATTTTTAGATTATTTCGCCCCCCCCCTTTCTAGTATTATGGCCGATTTGCGGGGTCTGGATGGGGCGATGGCATCAAATCGCCCCCCCCCCCAACCATAAACTTTCGAGTGGGGGGGCGGTCCTATTTATTTGCGGAAATCACAGCTTGCTAACAGAATCAAATAAATATCTATGTGATTAAAACTTGTTATTGGTATTTTAACCGGTCTTCATATTATGTCGTTCATCTTTGGCCGATTGGAAGGGGAGGAGCGAATACCTCTACTGCCCTTCCCATCTAAACCCTTTGGGTAGGGGGGCGGCAGTCCTACTTTTATGGAGAAATCATAGTATGTGAACAAAATTTGTCGAATATCTATATAATATAAACAGGTGGAAGTGCGATACATGCAATCCCCTTCCCCCCATCGGACAAACCAATACTTTTTCTTTTTGTATTATAGTAAGAAATTACAAAATTAAAAAAATCTGTCACTATATATGCTATAAAGTAAATTCTTATATCGAGTCGCCCAACCTCTATTCTTTTATGCAAAATGCAATCATTAGCAGAAATTATAAAAAGGAGCGAGGATTAATCGTTTTCATTTTACCGCCCTTCCCCTTTCCAGACAGAGTTTGTGTAATTTCACATGAATTTATCATAACTATTTTAAGAAAGACTTTGCTTTGGAAAATGTATAATTCAAACGAAATTTTTCAATATAACAGTCACGGTTGAGATGAGTTCAAAAGCCAGATAATCTTTTCCTAGTCGACTTTTTCCAACCTTACTCTATCTCATATTTTTCTACTTAAATAAATTTAGGACTATAACTCACAATTTATGCTTACATTTTATTGAATATTATTAATCGAATTTTTTTTTTCGGCGGAGGTCCTCAAAGCCTTAATCTAAATATGTTGGGTATCTTATCTTTTCAAAGAACAAATCGGTTGTATTTGCAATGTATTAAGGGACTATAAATTCATATTAGCATATATTTCCACATTATTCAAAAGGTCCTTTATAATAGAATGAGTAATGAGCTGTAGGTCAGGAGAATGCGTTACTGCAGTAAAGAATGCCAAAAAACGCTTTTGGGGTCGGGGCTTCGCCCCGAACCCCACTGATAAACAATGAGCTGTAGATGTCAGGAAAATGCATTTTTGCAGTGAAAAATGCAAGAAAACGCTTTCGTCGTCGGGGCGTCGCCCCGAACCCCACTGATAAACAATGAGATGTAGATGTCAGGAGAATGCGTTTCTGCAGTGAAAAATGCAAGAAAACGCTTTTGGCGTCGGGGCGTCGCCCCGAACCCCACTAATTAGTAATAAGCTGTAGATGTCAGGAGAATGAGTTTCAGCCGTGAAAAATGCAAGAAAACGCTTTTGGCGTCGGGGCTTCGCCCCGAACCCCACTAATAAGTAATAAGCTGTAGATGTCAGGAGAATGAGTTTCAGCCGTGAAAAATGCAAGAAAACGCTTTTGGCGTCGGGGCTTCGCCCCGAACTCCACTGATAATCAATGAGCTGTAGATGTCACGAGAATTCGTTTCGCCCCTAACCCCACCGATAAAACTTACAGCGCTTTCCCAGACCCCAAGCTTGCAAGAGAAAGGCCTCAACATGACTGTTTTTTTTTTTGCCAAAGATTGAGAAACAGTCTTATTTTTATTCTCATATATCGAATATATATATATATATATATATATATATATATATATATATATATATATATATATATATATGCATTTATGCATAGGGTTAGGGTTTACTGGGCGTTAGGGTTAGGGTTTGGAAAAAAATCGCCCCCCCCACTCCAAAGTTCTGGATCCGCCAGTGATTCCACAAAGCTGCTTGCTTAACACGAACTTTATATTTGGATTTAAAAAATGCATAATTTAGTCACAAGAAAAAGAAAAAACAAAAAAAATAATAATAAAAGCCCCACAGATCTTATGCAAAGTGTAATTAGAAATATTGTTTTACAAATTGTTTTTGTTTGACGCTTTTTCATGTTTTTAGTTTTAGCTCTATATATGGCTCCTTCTGTCTCACTTCTCTGGACCAGTTGTGAAAATGGAGGTGTGGGAGAAGGAGAAAGAAAAGGCTATCTGGAGGAATTTTACAGTCATCCTTTTTTTTTTTAAAAAAAAGCATATATTGAAAAAAAAAGGGAACGACATGAATTGAACTTTTGACTCAAGTCTTCCTAAGCCGACATTCTAACCACTCTGCTAGTGAGCTGTGTACGAAAACAGATGATTGTATCTATTGTTTGCTTCTAAGTTACTTATCACCTCAGTCTATTTCAATTTTTTTTTCGAGATATCAAACAAAATAATTAATTACCAATATTTAATTAACTAATTGGTTATTTCTTTTATTGATTCTTGTGTTGTCAGGTCAAGAAATAATTGTGCAAAATTTCCGCTTGATCCGAGATTGGGTGTTGGAGAAATAACATGTACTATCTTTTTACCAGACAGACAGACAAAGTGAGTAAATATAAACTTTGTAAAAAAAAAAAAAAGCTAGAATCAGGTTATTAAGATCAACCGATCAGTGTTTGAGGTGTGCTGGCACGTTCGTCCAGTGGTATATTGGTCCCTACTTATATTTCCTAGGTTATTAAGTATAACCTCTAGGTATATAATTACACTAGTCACTAATGTATGCAAATCATACTCAACAACGACTCAACACTCAGCAAAGTCCCAGGTAAACATATTTACAAATAGTTTATTTACAATTAAAGACAACTAACTGGAGAAGTAACTGGCCGTAAATTGACAAGCAATAAAAAAATAAACAATCCACACGCTCCAAAATTGTATGACACATCGCACGAGTCATTATATTACAAACAAGTAGGCCTACATAGTCCTATGACATAAGGCTAGCTATCGTCTCTCTGCGGAAATCACACATCAGTGTAGTAAAAAAAAAACAACTATTTACCATAAATTAAATTCGGCCAGCGGGCATTGTATAAGAAACCAATTATTTATTCGCTCCTTTATTACACGTAGACCTCTTTAAGATCTAGTCTAGATCTAAATCTACTTCTACAATCTAGACTTAATCTATATTAGATTTACGTAAAAAATATAAGCAAAGCTTAGATAATCTATCTCGTGTGGAGTTTTTGATCTCCCATCGAGCGCCTCCCCAGGTGGCGGATAGGGGAATGCCCTCCAGATATGGTGGGTACCGGGGAAATAAAATACCCGGGGTGGACCAAAATCAAACCTGCTGCCTTGCAGGAAGTGGAGGGATCCACAAAGGCTAGGGCACCTTACCCGAAAATAAAGGCAGCTATCCAGAGAGCTGAAAGGGGCAGCCCCCCAGATGGTTATGCACAGGGCTAACAACTCTGTCATATAAAAAATACTGTTACGAAAGCTAATACACACAAGAAAACCCGGACAGATCTCAACGGAAAACGACCTAGGCCTGGAAAAGGACATGATTTTTGTTTTGCGACATGGAACGTGCTAAGCCTTTATAGAGCAGGTGCGCTAGCCCAACTTACTGAAGTGTTAAAGAAATATAGGATACCCCTTGTAGCCCTACAGGAAATCAGGTGGAAAGACTCGGACATTCTCAGAACCAAGGAGTATACTATATTTTATAGTGGTGGAAGCACTAACAACTTAGGTACAGGTTTTGCTGTTAAAAAGGAAATGGTAGGTAATGTCATTGGATTTAAACCTGTAAGTGATAGACTCTGCTCACTACGTTTGAAAGGAAAATTCTTCAACATATCATTTATCAATGTTCATGCCCCTACTGAAGATGCAGATGATAACACAAAAGAAGCCTTCTATGATGGACTGGAAAGAATTTATGATGAAGCACCAAAGCATGACATCAAAATAGTACTAGGAGATTTCAATGCAAAAATTGGAAAGGAACCAGCATTCAGACCAATAATTGGCAAAGAAAGCTTACATGAAGAGACCAACAATAATGGCATAAGATTAGTGGATTTTGCATCAGGAAAAGGAATGTCTATCAGCAGCACAAAATTCCAACATAAGAATATTTACAAAGTAACCTGGATCTCACCTGATGGCAACACCCAGAATCAAATAGATCATATACTCATAGATAAGAGAAATGGATCAGACATACTAGATGTAAGAAGTTTCAGAGGAGCTAATGCTGACTCAGACCACCTACTAGTAAAAGCTAAACTTAGACAAAGAAAAAGTACCATACAAAATTACCAAAGAAAGAGAGCACAGCAATATGATAGTCAAAAACTCACAAAGGATCCACTTGTTGCAGAAACTTATAGAATAGCACTCCAAACGCAACTGACAACATTAGAAAAGGACTGCGAAAATAACATAAATGAGCATTGTGAAATAATAAAGCATGCTATCAAAAAGAACAGCAGAAGAGGTAGTTGGACTTAAACAAAAGAACGAGAAAATAGGGTGGTATGATGATGAATGCAGACAAACTATAGAAGAGAAGAACAATGCCCGAATGATAATGCTACAGAGAGAAACCAGGAACACTAGACAGCAATACAATGAAGCAAGAAGAAGGGCCACAAAAGTTGTAAGAAAGAAAAAAAGGGAATGGGAAAAGTCCAAGATTACTCAAATTGAGGAACTAGCAAAGGAGGGAGACATGAGAGGAATGTATATGAAAATTAAAGATGAAAAGAACGGATTTCAAGCTAGATCACACATGTGTGAGAACAAAGATGGTCAGCTTATTACAGAAAACAGCAGGGTCATTGAGAGATGGGCTGAATACTTTGAGGAGATCCTAAATACCACTGAAGATGGAGACAATAGAGCATATGAACTGCCACATGGGGGACCAGATCCCTTAGTGAACCCTCCAACACTCATTGAAACATCAGAAATAATTAGGACCATGAAGAATCACAAAGCACCAGGAGAGGACCAAATCACAGCAGAACTAATTAAATATTGAGGGAAAGACTTACATTCCCAAATACACAGACTAATATCAAGAATTTGGGAAGAAGAAGTAATACCAACAGAATGGGAAACGGCTCTTATAACCCCAATACACAAAAAAGGATCCAAGTTAAAGTGCTGTAATTACAGAGGAATCTCTCTACTAAATGTGACTTATAAGATACTGTCTAGGCTTATAACTAAGAGACTTGGAAAATATTCAGAAGAAATCTTAGGTGACTACCAATGTGGTTTCAGACCCAACAAATCCACAACCGACCACATCTTCACACTAAGATGTATACTAGAAAAATGCCATGAATACAACTTACCAATCCACCAACTCTTTATAGACTATAAAATGGCTTATGACAGTATCAGGAGGAAATACCTATATGACACTCTACAGGATTTTGGAATACCCAACAAGCTGATAAGACTTATACATATGACATTAAACAACTCAAAAAGCAAAGTCATAATACAAGGAGAACACTCACGGGAATTTAGGATTAAACAAGGATTAAGACAAGGAGACGCACTTTCCTGCATGCTTTTCAATTTAACACTGGAGAGAGTTATAAGAAATATACACATAAACACAAGGGGAACTATTACTAACTACTTCAGGAGAGAAAACATGGGTCCACAACCAACAGGGACGATATACAGCCAACCTCTACAATACCTTGCTTATGCCGATGACATTGCCTTATTGGGTAAAGAAACCACTGACATCGCTAGAGCCTTCATACAACTAGAAGAAGCATCTCGACCAGCAGGACTTGAGGTCAATGACAGTAAAACCAAGTATATCACAATGACAAGAGACAATCAAACAGAGGGACAAAATATCAAAATCAAAGACCACGAATTTGAAAACGTCCAAACTTTCAAATATCTAGGAAGTACTATTAATTTCAAAAATGACCTACTAACAGAAATAAAGGAAAGAATAGCAGCAGGCAACAGGGCATTTTATAGCACCCACCATTTACTTAAGAGCAAAACGATTTCAAGGAAAACCAAGAAAATAATATACAAAACCATAATAAGACCAGCAGCAATGTATGGAAGTGAGACCTGGACACTGACAAAGACATCTGAAAATTTACTTAACACTTGGGAAAGAAAAATTCTTAGGGAATTCTATGGTGCCATACAGGATGACACAGGGTGGAGGACACGCACTAACCATGAGTTATATCAATTATATGAAGACCCACCAATAGTGAACGAAATAAAAAAGAACAGACTACGTTGGGCAGGTCACCTTGAAAGAATGTCAGACAACAGAGGGGCGAAAATCGTATACAGGCAAAAACCAAAAGGCAGGCGACCCAAAGGCAGACCCCGAATGCGATGGATAGATGACGTGGAAGCAGATCTGAAGCAGCTTGGGGTTAGGGCGTGGAGACGAAAGGCCCAGGAGAGATCTGAATGGAAGGATGTGTTAAAGCAGGCCAGAGCCCTCCATGGGCTGTAGCGCCACTGGGATGGGTGGATGGATTAGATAATCTATCAATCAACTTATAGTAACTTTAATAGTAATAAACAACTGTTGTTGTTTTTTTGAAAAAATTCCAATGATATAGATCTAGACCTTTAAATCAGGAATGAGAAGACGATTCGCAAAATATTCCATTCATTAATTTATTAATCTCTTGAATCAATAATGCTTTCGGAAATTCCCAAACGCGATAGTTCTTTCAGAGTGCGATAGTCCTTGCAAAACCGATGTTATCTCAATATCTAAGTCCAGTACTCCAGCCAAATTTACATTTATTTATTTTTTACTTCGAAAAATTATAACGGTCAAACTAGAGTTTTTCCCATGTGGGCAACGAAGTAGTAAATTTTCCTCAGCGTTATACAACTGTTAAATTTCTAGAAAAATCGTTAGAGCCGTTTATGAGATCAGCGTTCAGGTTCTACCCACCCGACTTCCATGAAGGTCTGACTTGAATAGAGGTATTGTAAAAAATAATAATAATTGTAAATATATTTTTTTCCTTTACAAATAATATATTACTTTTTTTCCCCAGGAGTGTTGGATGTACTGTATTAGAGATGATGTCAGGAGCTCCTCCTTATGAAGCCGTCAGAAGAACCTCTGAGTTGATTGGTTTGATAAGCCAAGGAGAACGTCCTGACAAGGAGTTCAAAGACTGTCCCCAAGATTTAAAACACTTCTGGGACAAGTGTTTCAGACTTGAACCCAGTGAGCGTCCCAGTGCTGTTGAACTTTTAGGGGACATATTTTTGAGACAGTAGATCAAATCTTTTCAGCCCTGTTTAGTGCGTGACCTTTTGATAGCTTCTTCCAAACGTTTTATAGTGGTCATCGAGTTTTCAATTTGTCAGATTCATCGTGTGCTGAGACTTGTTGTCGCCAAGGAGTGTCATGTCTCTCATTGCCCATGTTTCTTTATCCGGGCCACTAAGCTTGTGTTTAATTTTTATGTACTTTTTTATAAACTCTTTCTGCCTTAGTTTGTTAACATTGTCTATATATGTTTTCCTTCTGTTTACGAAGTCTCTTTAAGTCATTATTAAACCAGCTTTTATTTATTTTGTTTGATGAGTATTTAGTTGGTATATGATTTTCTATATTTTTTTAAGATGGCTTTTAATGAAATTCCAGAGGTAATCAAAATATCTGTAGGTCCTAATTTGTGTTCTGGGGATGTTCTGTAGTACCAAAAAAGCAACAGTTACTGTATATCTGGCTCATTATTACACTACAAATTAAATTATTTAAAATGCAAGCAAAAAAAATGTATTTTTTAAATTAATTAATAAAGAGATTAATTGTGCACTCAATTGTATATATGTTAGCTTATTTTGCTGTGAATACTAAATGATTAATTTCCGTTGTTGGTATCAAACTAAATAATTAATTACCAGTAATTAATTGACTAATCGATTTTTTAAATGAATTCATGTCTTGTCTATGCCAATGAATAAGTGTGCAAAGTTTCAACTTGATCTGAGAATGGGTGTGAAAGAAATAACATGTACGGACTTTTTATCAGACAGAAAGACAAACAGAGTGAGTTGGTATAAGCTGGGTTCCGGCCCTACTAAACAAGATAAAGCCTTAGAACAAATCAAAGGTCGTAGCCGGTGTGCAATGCTAGTTAGAAATAAACGTAACTATATCTAATTCAAACCTAAACTACACCCCAATATAAGTATACTCAATAGGACATACTAGAAGCTAATACAAAAGTATGCAAGAGTGACGAACCATTATTATTATTATAGCTTTTATGTAGCGCTACTTTCATGCTTATAGCATGCTCTGAGCGCTTTTGGTCCAATCTCATCTGTGGACCAGTGGGGGGGGGGGGGGGAGGGGGTATATAGGAGTTGGTTTTCCGTGCTGCCTTTAGGCGCTCAGTAAACACAACTCTGCCCGAATCGGGTGTATAACCTCGAGCCCCCTTCTCGGTAGCCAAGCCAAGCCAAGTTCACTTGGCCTCTCGACCACGCTTCCCACAATCAAAAAGTTTGGGAGAAGAAGCAGGCCTGTCTGCAACTGACCAAACCCACCCATGCCACGTTTGCAGTTCTCCTTTTAAAGCGAGGATTGGAGGTCACAGTCACCTTCGAGTCCATAGGAAATAAGAAATATGCATATCTCCGATCACGAAGGAGGAGATGTATATGTAAGATATAGTAGATTTAATGAATTCAAATTTAGTTTATGTATTTACTTTTTAAAAAAGTTAATTGAAAAGGATAAGTGTTAAACAATAAATGTTGCCCCTTCAGACCGTGCGGTCTAAAGAGGTGGGGATGATGTAAGATCATCTGTTTCTGTGGCCCACGGTTAACGAGGGTGTCATGTAGCCAGCACAACGACCAACCTTTACTTTCCCCCAACTAATGTCATGTACCCATTAGAGCTGAGTGGACTCAGAGGCGCCCTAAAGATCCCGAAATTAAAATCTCAGTCTTCACCAGGATTCGAACCCGGGACCCTCCGATTCCGAACCCAACCGCTTTACAATTATTGCCATTTTTTTTTTTAATTTGGTGTAAATGTTATAAATGTAAAAGTTTTTATTATTATTATTATTATTATTATTATTTTTACATCTAGTCATTTTTAGCGGCCCCCAATAGGGGAATATACGCTATTAGTTTTGTGTGGTTGTCTGTCCGTCCGTCCGTTCCGCTTAGATCTCAGAAACTAGAAGAGAAAATGAAAATTGAACACCATGATATTATAGATCATTCAAAGTTATGATGCAACGGCTACTTTTTTCTTTTCCGAAAGTAAACCATCTAAATTTTAAAATTATATATGCAAGCAGATTTTTCAAAAAATTACACCACCTTTCAATGAAAAACTTCAGGGGAGATAACTTTTTAAAAAAAGGTCCTGGACTTCTTCATTAATAACTGAAGCTTCATTCATAGATTCGCGCATTGGTAAAAAAAAAAAAAATTGCATCTAAGGTCACAATGGTAATAGTGTCAATGGATCTTTATAAAATATATTTTCCATTTATTAACTAACTCGTTGAATAGAATACTGATTCAAATGTTGTTGGTTTTTTAAAGAAATTTTATACAAACTTCGTTTTAGTTATTAGTTTAAAAAATAACGAACTACTTTTATATCGCGCAGTTTTGACATATCCTCATTATATGGGCCTACACTTGACAGTCTAAATATGACTAAATAGAGTCCAGATCTAGATATGTTTATAATAAATGTATTGATAATTTGAACAAAATTTTAATTATTAAGGCAATAACTTATCTTCTGACAGCAAAGGGGTGCAGATTTATTTATTATGTAAACAATAGTATCACATTAAGAAATTAATCGGATACGAATAGCCGGTAACAAAAGGCCTACAATTCATGATCATAACATTAGCCTAGGTCTAGTAATTTTAAGATTAAACGTCTAAATTCATACGAGTTCTAGTCTAGATATAGTAGGTTTTATATCAAGATTCTATATTCTAAATCTAGAATTAGATCTAGATTTAGATCTAGATATAGACTTAGATCTAACTATAGATCTAGACCTAGATTTAGATCTTGAATCTAGATTTAGATCTTGTTGATGTCTAAAGGGCTGAGCCGAAGGCTCTTCGAGCCCTAAGTTTGAAAAAAAACCTGCTAGGACGCCAAACAGTAAAAAAAAAAAAAAAACCTGTGTGAACACACAGTTCTGTTTGGGAAAGACCCTAGACCAGTGGTCTTCAACGGGGGCGAAATCGCCCCCTAGGGGGCGTTTTCGAGATTTTGGGAGGCGCTGAGAGCCAAAGGGGCGGTAGGGGGGCGCTGAGCACAAAATGGGGCGGTAAGGGGGCGCTGGACATAAAGGCGGAAAGAAGAAATTTAAGGTGCTCTGAAACAAAACAAATTTAAAAATTCTTCAACATTTTTAAGCTGGGAAACTAAATATAGACAAATTATAAATAACTTGCTACTAATTTAAGAACAGAAACAGCGTTAGAAAAGGAGTTCGGGAATCCCATTTTCTATTTTTAAATTCTTTCTCTTTTGCTGTGATTGGAGAGTATTAATGTCCTTAGATCTGGCGCGTATAAATGTTGAAGATTTGATAAACAAACTAGGTAATACGCCTTTTAGATTATAGTTTATTTTATCTACATATGTCAATATATTGATATGTAAATGTTAATTGCAAAAAAAAAAACAACAATACTGGTAAACATTTAATAGAATAATTTAACTTTTTAAAAACAAAAAACGTTGATAAAATGTTGTTACGAAATCTCACTGGTATGTCATGTAATATTTCCTTGAGATTTAGTGAATTTCCACTAGAAAAAAGTATGTTCTACTTTGATCGCATTTTCAGATGAGGTTATGAAACCAAGTCGGCTTCACGAATATATAGCGATATCCAGATATAATTTAAGAATATTCACGAACAATTATAAAAATCTTCAATTAAAACAATATTAAAAACAAAAAACGGCAAAGCAGGATATGCTTTAGTGGCCTCTTAGTAAAATGCATAGCTTTTTGAAAATTCTTATAATATTGTTGAAAAATTGATTAAAACTAAATTTATTTTAAAACATATGTAACACAAAAATACTTTTTTTTCTGTTAGAGATGAAATATTATTTCAAAATTATCTAGTTATGTAGCTTCTGAGGACATATAGGAAACCATCAGTGGTTGGACGCTACAATGACTTTATAGGTAATATAGAATAAAGAACAAATCTATTTACTATTCACATTGTGAGTTATGATACACAAGAAAAGTTTAGCCCGCAATTTCATTTCTATATGAATCTAATTATAAAACTGTAAATAAAATACAAACCTATGCCGCAAATAAGCGCATCATTCAACAGTTTGGTGAAACAAATGATGAAAAAGGTGTTAGACTTGTTGTAAACTGAAGTTCGCTGGAATTTCGAAAGGGGTTTGTTAATTGTTATGGCTCGTTTTTTTAAGCTCTTAAATAATTATTTTTTTTAGAAACGGGAAGATTCAACGGTTGGCGATGACTTAAAGCAGGCTAAAAAAATTGTTTTACATGTAGGCATCTCACACAAATGAATGAAACGAACCTCCGACTGCTCGGAAAGAAATTGACTGTCATTGATCATTTTCTTCTTTTATCGAGGAATTAAATCTATTTTAAAGAGTTTTACAATCTCACATTAACTTGTTTATGGACAAATGATTACTGCCCAAGGACACCGATATCTATGCAATTCACATAAAAATGCTCTATGAAGAAATTAAGATTCGCTTCTAAAATTAAAAGTATATATATATAAATGACAATTATTAAACATCTGTTACTGACGTTCAAATTGAGTTGCATGAAAAAATAGATTTACAAAATTATGTCTTCAGTAAAAAAGAATGTAAACATAGGAGGCACACAGTGGCGTAGCTAGGGTGGGGGGGGGGGGGAGGGGGGAAATTTGAAAATCCACCGGGCCCCCATTTAAAATGGGGGGGGGGAAATTTAGCGCTTTTTTAATTAATTAAATTAAATATTACGCAAAATGCAGCGGCCCCCAAAGATGTCAAGCCCCCTGGCCCTCCAAACAATGGAAATTCCTAGCTACGTCCCGGAGGCACAACAGAGATGTGGCTGCATTTAAATGTTTCATTAAAATTCCAAAACTGTGGTCGAAATAGGAATTATGTTTTAGCTTTTCAGTAAACCTACATGGTTAACCTAGATTTAGTACGTAACAAAGTTAATGAATAAGCAAAGAAATAGACAGGATGTAGCGACTAGAGAAGACCATCGCCTTGCCTTGGCTAACTTAAAGCTTGTAATTTCTAATATTGTCAGACTGCAGGAAGCACAAGGTTAGCTTAATTTCATTTTGTAGTGAATTCAGCAATAATAATATTTATATTAAAAAAATAACTATATTTACAATTAAACTTAAAAACAGTAGGCCCTAATAGTCAAAAATTTAAACGGAGACTATTCTTAGGATTTGAAAGAAAGTCTTTACAATTAATTTTTGTGTGTAATCACTGCAAATTATTTGACATAAGTTTTTGCATAATGATAATATTGGCTTTTTTTTTTTTTTTTTGCCTTTCATTCCGAAGATTACGGCTTAGTCCAGAGTTTCAAATAACTACGCAAACCCAACTGCGACCTACATATTTTCCCTGAATTTTATGCAGACAAAGCCTTTGTATGTTGGTGTTCTATTTAAGTTTTCTTTCCGTCTTTTGCGCCTGTCTTCAATAATGGCTTTTCTTTGAGTATCAAATGTTAGTCCCGCAGTTTTTGTAAGAGCTCTCGAACTGTTTCTCTCAGAGGCTATCTGCTGCCAGAGAATGCTGCCAGGTACTTTCCTCTATGCCAGTGAGAGCGAAATGAATAAATCTTTATAGCGTTTACCGGGGAGGGGGGCACCTCTGTAACTCAGTCCTCCTCAAAGCTCGTCAGTCATAGGCCAAGGAGTTCACAAAAATCGCCTTTGGCATACGGTCGTCTCCCAAGCGGGATAAGCGTTATTGACAGCATAACAATTAATAGATAGATGATATTTTGTTCAAATTTGCCTTCTCACGCTTCTTTATAACTGTTTTTCTTAGAAGGGGGCGCTGGCGGATTTTTTTAAAGAAAAAATTAGAAAAGGGGGCGGTAGGCCAAAAAAGGTTGAAGACCACTGCCCTAGACAATGCCTATGTAAGGCATTGCTGTTGACCGATGCGTTTGACCCCCGACACGTGGGCTAGATACACGGCCGAAGGCCGAGAATGCACCGGGATCTTCTGCCATTTTCCTTCAATGTACCAAGCTAACTGTGCGGGGCCCGCCATTTATGTAACGGTCCCTTTGAGGAACAGCGCATGGATTGGTGACATGTTTGTGGAGACTTTATTACAACCCCGCCCTTGCAATGAGTGGACTCTCGTCTACCCGTGGGCATCTCCACGGGAGTCCTGTGTTGCTACCCATTTAGCCTAGCCACTTTCTCTAGTGGCCGTTTCCACGCGGGCGCCACGATGAGGCAGGGCAACGTGCCCGCGAGATTTAGATCTAAAACTAGGTCTAGATCTAGGTAGAT
This sequence comes from Biomphalaria glabrata, assembly GCF_947242115.1. Lineage (NCBI taxonomy): Eukaryota > Metazoa > Mollusca > Gastropoda > Planorbidae > Biomphalaria > Biomphalaria glabrata. Next base: position 11,602,504 of record NC_074728.1, read on the forward strand.
TTATGTCTAGTTTGTAAGACAAATGACAATGGAGATATTAATTTTTATTTGCGAGGGGAAAGTCTTTAAATTAATGTTAAGTCATTTGTAATTTTTTTTCGTGTTGCCAATTTATGTAATTTTGTTAGAATAATAGATCTTTTTAGTGTCTCTTTATTACATGTAATTTTTAATGTATGGATAAGGTTAATAATTATAAGTTAAAAAAATATAAGTGTACGCTAAATGAATATATGGAGATGCTGTGGCTGAGGGGTAAAGCACTTGGAACCGGAAGTCCCGTTTTCGATACCTGGTGAAGACTCTAGGTGGACCACTTTGGCGGCCGATTTTGAGTTTGTGTTTCCACACAAACTGTCTTTGTTACCTTGCTTAAACGTGTTTTTATTTAATTGTCATATTAAAGATGTTCACACTAAAAAGTTAATTAGTGTACTTCTGATAGTCCAAATCTTGAAGCAATAAATAACAGAGATTCAGAATCGATATCAAGAAATGTGGTGGCGTCACATGGGCGTAGCCAGGATTTTTTTTCGGGGGGGGGGTTGGGGTTAGAACCCGCGAAAAAAAAATTCTATGCATTTGTGTGTGTGTGTGTGTGTACATAATCTTTATTACATTCTGACCCTTCATTCTTTCGGAAGACGTTTATTGTGCCCTAGAATAGGTTCTTAAATGAGTTAGTGGAAAAATTGTAGATTCCCCGATATTACTAGCAAAGGGTCCTAGTGCTCCCCCAGCGCGGGGCGAAGCCCCGCCGCCAAGCACTATTTCTGATATTGAAAACCAACAAAATGCATATTCTGAGGTATCTACAGTGCATTTTCCTGCTATTAAAAAGTTCTATTTCAAAAACCTAATGTGCTATTCTTACTGACTTAGACACTCCCACGACGTTCAGAGCAATTGACGTCAAGCTGTTTCCATAAAAATCTGTCACTGGTAATGTCTGAAGCCTCTTCCCACCTACCATGAGGACCTCCATAATTGAGTGGCATCAAGTTGTACTAGGATATCATTGCAACTCTTCTTATGCGTAATTCATTATGTCAGAGAATATTTCCCGCAAACCTCATGAGTCATTCTCTCACAATCTTACTGTCACGATCTTTAATGGTGTTGATGTCACACTCTAAGATGATGCTACTGTCACGATCAGACTTGAATTATATTGCACCATCAATGATCGTGATTGCCGAGGATCTTGAAATGATCTTTCGATAAGATGATCGTATAGAAGTAGACAGATCTATGTTGATGATACGATCATACAGAATGTTGCCAATTGATAAGAGGATCATCTAGGTCTAGGAGTTACAACTTGACAAATATGATCTAAGTACGATCTAAATTCAATGAAGAAACTTCTCTTCGTTCAAAAACAATTACTTTAATTAATAACTTGAAAACACTATACACAAATAGTTACAATGGTTAAAATGTACTTGAATAACTGATCTATTCAATAATATATCTGAGTCTTGATACGAATAAAATATATATTCTTAACTACATACAAGTTAGATCTTATCCCTACAAATATTTACAACCGACTGGCGCTATTTTGCATCTTCCCCGGGTTTCAGCTTGTAATCACGTGATCAACAACTTACTCCTCCCAGACCAACCAATCATTGCAGTCTAATGTACAACAATTAACTTTCAGAACCAATGGAGTTCATTTAATCACAAGCTTGATTTTTTTCCCAGCTATTTCAAGCTGTGTCGGCCAACAACTCAAAACTGTTACCATATATGGTCATAGTGTACGTGACACTTACTAAGGGGTCGACTCCCAGTTCGGCATAGGATTTCCTTGATTTAGACCCGATCTCTATAACTGACTCCTAAAATCTGTCTTAGCCATCTTTGTTGAGCTACATTTAGTGTTTTTCGATTTCGGCAGATGACTATTCACTGCAGTTTATTAATGGAGATGTATTTTTAGCACCAAACCCCTCTGAATGGGGGTTTAAACTCAAAACCCCTTTCGGCAACGCTCATAGCATTTTGAGTGCGTAATTTTGCTTTTTTTTCTTACACTGAAGATGTATTTTTATCCTCAAACCCCCCTGGCGGGGGGTTTAAACTCAAGACCCCTTTGACTACGCTCATAGATTTTAGAGTGAGTAATTTTCTTTTATTTATATTGAAGAGGTACTTTTTAGCTTCAAACTCCACTGGAGGGGAGTTTAAACTCAAAACTCCTTAGACTACACTCATAACATTTTTAGTGTATAATTTGCTTTGTTTTTATTATTAAAGAGGTATTTTTTACCTTCAAACCCCGCTGAAGTGGGGTTTAAACTCAAAACTGAGTCAAAACCCATTTAGCTACGCTCATAACATTTTGAGTGCGTAATTATCTTTTTTTTATATTAAAAGGGGGATTATCGTAAATTTTAGACGGGGTTTTAAAATCAAAATCTTCCTTAACTGTGCTCTTGGAATTAGGGGATTTTCGTTTGCATTTTTCTTGTTTTGTTTTATAGAAGAGGGGGAGTTAACTGCAAAAACGCAGGTAGGGGGTTTAAAACTCAAAAACCCTGGTAGGGGGGTTTAAACTCAAAACCCCTAGTAGGGGTTTTTAAACTCGAACCCCCCTGGTAGGGGGGTTTTAAACTCAAACCCCCCTGGTAGGGCGTTTTAAACTCAAAACCCCTTTGGTTGTGCTGGGGCAAGTTATGGTTTAGTATTAAAATCTCACCTAAAATAAACAAAATCAAAGCAAAAAATCAGTCACTAAATTCTGACTCCCCCCCCCCGAAGGGTGGGGGATTTTATTTCGGGGGGGGGGGGGCCAACCCCCCCCCCCTGGCTACGCCCATGGGTGGCGATATTATGAAACCGAAATAAAAACGTAAGAAAATGAAAGAAAACACAGCATCAAGGAAACGCTATTCAAAGAGTCACGACTGCTAATCAAATAATAGCATAATCAATTTAGTTGTGCTAGTTGTGCTAGAGGCTATATATATATATATATATATAGGTCTGTAAATAAATCATATATTTTTTGGGGGCCAAATCACAAGGGCCTCAGGGCTTGCAAAGACCTCCCTTCAGGAAACAATACCAGGAAGAAGAGAACGAGGAAGGCAGAGCAAGCCATGGGAAACCAAAACCAAAGAATGGACATGACTATCAGTGAATACATTGTATCCAAGTTAAAGAGAGATAAAGACGGTTGTCTGTTGTTGTATGGTGCCTTAATGGTCCAACAGACTAATTGATAGGTGAAGGTGATATATATCTAGACTGGAAACACAGCTACATTTCGTGTCAGGTCGTTGTGTGCGTCAATCTTTTTCAAGCTGCAAGGGAATTCGCCTTGTTAGGGTTGTGTTTTAAGCCTTAGCTCGCTTACCCGGAAACTTGATATTCAATCAATAATTGTCTAGATATTAATATAATTTTTAAATGTTGGGAATCGCTTTTCCGTGACTACGTCCATATCAGAAAAGTAATGATCTTTAGTTTTCAAAGTTTAGAAATAATGCAAACTCCTTTGGCGGATCTTTAATAGTAATAATAATATTTATCTTCGAGTCCGAAGATTAATAAGGAGTTCAGTGTTTCAGGTGGCGACGCACACCAAGCTGCGACCTACATAATTTGCCACATCTAGCATAGACATAACCATTCTCCGCAAGTTTTAGATTTAAATTCTCTTTTTGCCGTCTACGTCTGTCCTCGACAGTGACTTTTCTTTTGGTCTCAAATGTGTATTCACGCAAATCTAATAGAAAGCTTTTTTTTCCTTTTAGTTTCCATGAAGATAAATAGTTCGCGTTTCGACAATCATAGATCTAAATATTTCAAGCCTGATGATTTTAATCATCTTATGATTTTATAAAAGATCTTTTTAGATCTATACCTAGAGTCTGAATCTAAACATTCAAATGTATTTTTTTTTTACATAACTTAGATCTGTATTTATATCATACATATTATAGGTTAGGTTTAAACAAACAAAAATTTACTTCTTTACAAACCGTTTCGTTGTGTAGTGTTATAATATCGGCGTGACAAGTCTGGTCTATAGCCTATAGATCTATATTCAGGTCTTGGTCTACGACTACGTATTTGATTTGAATATGGTAAAAGTTTTGAGGATAAAATATATTTAGATTGGACTTAGAGAGGGAAGACACTTGGAAACAAAGAACTTAATTAACGTTATAACTTTATCTGTTGTTTTTTTTAATTAAATAATTTAATAAAGTAGCAATAAAGTTTAATCGAAGTTTTTTTCTTTTTTTTTTTAAATCTTAGCGCCAAGAGGTAGATATACTATAGGGGGGGGGGGGTAGCGACCACCTTTTTATATTTATATATATATATATCCGAAGTGGTTTCCGTTTGAATTTGGTAATTTCGGGAAAATCCAAAATTATTTTAAGTTTGTTTTAAACCTTCTAGTTCAGTCGACATGTCCAGAGAGGTATGTGCTTGGCCTTTAAATACGTTTATAGATAGGCTTTTGACTTTTGATATTGCAACATCGTGTAAGTTCGCCTGTTGATCAAGATTTAGACAAGAAAATAGACACACACACACACACACATACATATAAGCACACCCTATAGAAGATAGTGAAACTAGGTCTCTGTATATCATGGGCGTAGCCAGGATTATTTTTCGGGGGTTGGGTTTTGGGGGATTTTTTCTCACCCCCCCTTCCTCTGGCGGGGGTTTTGAACTCATCCCCTGGTCACTTCATCCCACTGTCATTTCATCCCCAATTAAATATTTTTATATATAAATATGATTATGTAGAATGCTTTTTGACATTTTATGACTTGTTACTAATGCGTTTATAGTGTTTCCTCTTCCACTATGCTTTCTTAATGAGAAATCTTATATTATATTGTAAATCTGAGTGTGTACTTAGCTATAGCGCTTCTATTGCAATTTGTTAGATGAAATAAACAGATGATAAAAATATCAGGGGATGAAGTGACTGGGGAATGAAGTGACCATGGGATGAAATGACCAGGGGATGAAATGACCAGGGGATGAAATGAACGGGGGATGAAGTGACCAGGGGATGAAATGACCATCGGATGAAATGACCGGGAGGCGGGAACCATAATCACCTAACCCCACTATTGCAGATTTCGTGATTTTGTTTACCTACTTCTTAGCATTTTAACTCGTAAAGTAAAATACCCCTTTCAGACCTTTGCAATCTGTTAATGTGGCCAAAGGTTAATGAGGGTGCCGTGAGGCCAGCACAACGACCAACCGCTTTACTTTCCCTCCAACTAATTTCAGGTACCCATTAGGGTTGGAGTGGACTCATGGGCGCCGTTACAATCGCGAAATTAAAAATCCCAGTCTTCACAGAGATTCTAACACGTGACCCCAACATTGTAACTCGACTAATTTGTTAACGCAAATGATGTAAACAAAACTTCACATAGCGCACACAGTAACCAACAGTCCAGTCTGCACTCAGTTCTGAATATCTAGGTCACCCTTGGGTCTTTGTCACACCTAACACTACGCCTTTTCCCTTTATCTTATCAAGAACGATAACTTATTATCATTGAAATAAGACAGACATTATGAACCTTTGAAGGATTTTAAAAATATATTTTTTTATACATTTAAATCATTGCTATTTAATCAGTCTGAAATGTGGATCACTAATTGTATAAAACAAACAAGTGGCCTCAGTGTGACGCTAGTGTAATTAAATAAATTTAATTACTTAGTTATTTATTAGAAATGGCGCACTTAGGTCTGGGGGGGGGGTTCTAGGAGCGAACCATAGACCAGTACACAATCAATCAGGGCATTCCTAAAAAAAGATCCATCCAAACCGGTTTCCAATGCGCCATCTCTAGTTAAAAAAAGTTTTGAAGAATACCTACCACAAGGTTCAGCCCTTCTCTTTCTAATCTTCATGAATGACCTCCTGGACATCATCTCGGCCAATAAGGCACTTTATGCAGATGACCTCTTAATTTGGTCTACAGAGAAATATCCCGTGCTGACTAGATTCCAAATTAAATAGGAGCCCCCACAACTATCTCCACGTATTCAAAATGGAAAATGGAAATAAAAATAAAATGTTGTTTTTTTTACTTATGCTTTTTACCACATTCCACCTTTTGACCACATTGCACCTTTTGACCACATTCCACCTTTTGACCACATTCCACGCTATGACCACATTCCACGTTTTGACCACATTTGGAAGAGGAAGAAAGTGTGAGGTAATAGTAAGAATTGAAAATAAAAAAGAATAACGCTTAATAATTTTTTAAAAACTCCGTTTCGATAGAGTAGTCTAATCCAACATGTTTGCATTGTAACTATGAATTTCGAATCAATGTTAAAAGCGACAGCATACAAATGTGGTTACTGCAGCTTAAGTTACGCATGTCAAAGTATTAAAACTGATTTTCTTGTATGCATCATAGAAAATCATGCTGTATTGTGGACAGATCTTATGACTCCACTGTTGACTTCTCCATGACAGACATCTAGAAAGGCGTCGAAAATCAATGAGTCCGGTGACGTCTAAATGTCAGCAGTACACCACGAGATGACTTCGGAATCTACGGACAGTACAATGAGTCTTGAAAGTTTGTATTTAGAATCTAGTTTATGGAAATTCAAAGACTAATATATGGGTGACTAATCCATGGGCAGCGCCTTGTGTCTTGATGTAGAATATTAGTTTTAGGTACCATTGTTTGCCACGCTGCTTCTTTCCTCCCCTCTCTCAATCTCAGTTTGTAATTTCCTATTCATTAATGAGCAAGGTTTGTTGGAGATTTTCACGCTAAACAAAACAATGTCAGTAGGCGCTAGATGGAGATTCAATGTAGCGAAACGAATTCTAGATTAGAAAAAAAATTGAGCTGAATGCTTAAGTGTAACTTTTGTGATGGAATGCACTGCCATTAAATTTTGAAATGCCCAATAATATGCCCAATGTTGCCCATTTCGTTTTTAAATATCTTTCAATTTGCGCCTCTGTTTAATGCTTACTTTATGTTGAAATTATTTTGTAATCTAAACGGACAAGCTTTCTGTTTCTGCAGTGTTAACAAGCGTAGAAAAATGATCATATATCTTAAAATAAAAACATAGGTTATTAACACTCCTCGTCCCATATGCTAGGACAAATTTGTACAAATACTCCTTCTTCCCTAGTGCTATTAGAGCATGGAATGGGTTGCCTGAGCTAGCCAGGAAAACCAGTGACTTGGCAGAATTTAAGTCATTGGTTAATATGACTAAATGCATGACGCGTAGGACGTAATCATCTTCTTTTTTGAAGTAACGTCTGCATTATATAAGATAAAATAAGATTGTGTACACCTGATGCACCATGTATGAAAAATTATCTTAAATATTCATTACAGTAATCTGCTGTCTACTTGTATTTTGATTTATTATCTTTAAGCAATAACAAATAGCAAAAGAAAAAAACAAGAGATATGGGAAATGTGGGGGCGATATAATGGAATCTACAGATAAACAAAAGAGAATAAAAAGAGGTAGATTTGAAAAAGATTTTGAAATGAAAAGACTTAACAATGTCAAGGACGCAATATCAAAAGATTCGTTGTTGACAACTAAAAGTAATGAACATGAAAGGAGCTTTAAACAACGAGGGGAACATTTTGTTATGCAGTGCGATAAAGTGTGCGAAATATGTCAGAAGCTTTAAAAAATACTAGTCGACCTGGAGAGTTGGCGTGCATGCGAAGTGTCCTGCATGGTTGGGCGACGTAGAATATTATATATACAAAATAGATTACTTGTTCTCCCCCCCCCCCCTCTTTTTGTTTCTGAGCCGTGCTTTCTGTCGCGCGAAAGCTACGTGGGGTAACTCTAGTCCGACTTGCAGAAATAAAAGAGTTATCTTTCCATGACTTTTTCATCGAGGGTTAGTGAGTCGGCGTGCGTGCGTGGTGTCCCGCATGGTTGGGCTACGTAGAGAATTATATATACAGATATATTTATATAGATAAATAGCTCGGACAAAATAGCGCCGACAAAATAGCGCGAACAAAATAGCGCGGACGAAATAGCGCCGACAAAATAGAGCAGAAAAATTTTTTTTTAGTCATTTTGAAAGAAATACTTAAGATATCGTAAAATATTAATAGAGCCAATATTTTTTTTTTTGTTTTAATGTTATCATAATTTTTCAGTCATTTTGCAGGAAACACTTTAGATATCTTAAAACATAAATAAGCAAAAATCATAAAAAGGTAAAATGAATAATTTCAAAATATAGCAATTATTTACATTGTAAAAGTGTATTTAGAAAACATGCAAAGATACTTGTCAAATTTACACACACACACACACACACACACACAATATCTTTCACTAAATTAAATTGTAGGAAATGTCATGTAGAAATTCCATCACTGGCTTGATTCCGTACATTGGCAACATAGTTATGCATTTTAATCACAGTTGAAAAAGGGGAATGATATAAAATTTAAAGTATTCTCGTTCTGTACAAATATGGCATACTATTAGATCTATTAATATTGAATAGGCACGGACATCAACAAAAATGATGCCCAGGACATTAAATTACTAAATTGCTGTTACTTGTTAAGTGTGACTCCAAGAAGCACGAACCCAGCATTCCACGGCATTCGCGACACATTAATAGTGACCAGTCTCATGTGTAATAGTAATATTGACACCACGTCTCTTTTACACCATTTAATGTCTTTATTCTTTATTATAACATTTGTAGGCACACTCTCAGACGAAGTTCCCAAGAACTACCAGTTTGAGGACGTCCCTTTCGGTGAAGGAGCTCAGGGTAAAGTTTATCGCTTGAAGAACGACGAGAGATTTGTTGTGAAGAAGATCTCTGTGAACAATCCAAAGGACGCCACTAAGGTGAGTTTTGACCCCTGATCTGGTAGTCTAGGAAACTTTGCCGACCAAATCAATACGCTGTAATGTTTTAAAGGTATCCAGTGATTTTTTATACTCCTGCCCTCTTCAGCATTTTTACTAAGAGGTTATTATATTTTTCAGTAAAAGTCAATCACAGTTATATACTTATTGTACACACTTTGATTTTCAAGATTCCCTTATTTTTTTAAAGTAATAAAATATAGTAAAATATAGTGAAATTGAAGATATATCTTTGTAGAAAAATGTAAAAAATACAACAATACAATACAATTTTTTTCCTCTTTCAGACCTTGTGGTATATGGGGCAGATGATGTAAAGGTCATGTTTCTGTGGCCCACGGTTAACTAGATTGTCTTTACTTTTCCCCAATGTCAGGTATCCATTACATCTTGGTGGACTCAGAACCTAAAGATCCCGAAAGTAAGAATCCCAGTATTCCCCAGGATTCGAACTCGGGACCGCCAAGCGCTTAACCACTCAGCTACCGCGCTTCCCAAAGGAAATTTCCACTTTGCACTCAATATGGCAGATGACGTTAACGTAATCTGTTTCTTTGGCCAACGGTTAACGAGCAGATCATCATGTGGCCAGCACAACGACCATAAAATGGGCTGGTGATATAATGGACCTAAGGAAAACGTTAGAAAATGAAAAGTTGAATAGTAGCAGAGATTTTGAACTAAACAGACCAAATTAACAATATCTTATAGGCCATATGGAAAGATCACTGATGCCAACTAAATAATAAAAAAAAATTACTTTGTGTTAGAAGGGCACAGTGCACGAAACTTATTATATGATTTATAAAAATACTTTGTTATCAACACTTCAGTAGTTTATACACCGGATACACCCAAGAACTTGCTAGTTATGGATACGCCTCAATGTACAAGTATCCGAAGTCTATAAATATTTTCCTATTTATATTTCAATCTCTACGCTAGTTAATGGATCATGAAGGTTTTTTGTTTTTTTGCTTTTTTAAAAACGTTAATTTAAATTTCTTGCCTTATAATTATTATTTTTTTTACTCGACAGCACAAAGACCTACGAGAGCTCAACGTTTTGAGAACACTTGATCGGCATGAGCGAATTGTTCCGTTTTATGGCTACGTTCCGTTGGAATTTGAGCTCTTGCTTTTTATGGGCTTTATGGAAATGGTGAGACTAATACATCTGTAGAAGTCATAAGTTATCAAGTCAAAAGTCATTTTGTCAAAACTGTATTGAAGTCAAAAGATATTTTGTCAAGACTATATAAAAGTCAAAGTCATTTTTTCAAGACTGTATAAAAGTCAAACGACAATTTATCAAGACTGTATAGAAGTCACATGCTATTTTGTCAAGACTGTATAAAAGTCAAATGTCATTTTGTCAAAACTGTATAGAAATCACATGCCATTTTATCAAGACTGAATAGAAGTCACAAGGAATTTTGTCAAAACTGTATAGAAGACACATGTCATTTTGTCCAGGCTGTATAGAAGTTGTATGTCATTTTGTCAAAACGGTATAGAAATCAAAAGTCAATTTGTCTAGACTGCAATACTAAACTAGATAACTAAAACTAGAGGGTCAAATATATTGATCTTATAAATAAAACAGTGTTTCTTAACCATTCAAACAACAAAAATTAGGTTACAACCTCCCTAAGACTAAGACTAAGACTGCTTTATTGATCCTTACGGAAATTTGTTGTGATTACAAGGACCCGTTTCTCATATAAAGACAACACAACAGAAAAATACACATAAATACAACAGACAACATATAGAGTTCATTCAGCGACTACACACAGGTATCTTGGTGCATTTCATGTTCCCTGATCAATGAGTGGCGGTGATAGAGTCTGACCGAGTGAGGTACGAACGAGTTTTTGTACCGCTCCGTTCTTGTTTTGATTGACAGCAGTCGTCCACTTCGCGACGACCTGGCGTAGTTCTGATGGAGCGGGTGGCCGTTGTCTTCCAAGATTTTTCCGATTTTTCTTAGGCACGTATGTTCAAAAAGTTCCTTTAAATGTGGTAATGTTGTGAGTGTAATTTTTGATGCTTTTTTAATGATGTTTTCTAGACGTTGCAACAGTTTAGATGAGGCGTTGCCTTGCCAACAACTTATTCCGTATGTTAGCAGATTTTGTACAGTCGCGCCGTAAAATGTCTCAAGGATCTTCTTGTTTAATTTAAAACTGTTGAGTTTGTATAGAAAAAGAGTCGCTGGGCTGTTTTCTTTGTCAGAGTTCCAAGGTGGTCTTCCCATGAAAGCTTGTTGTTGATGATAACGCCTAGATATTTATATGCCTTTACTTGTTCAATAGATGTAGTGTTTATTTGCAGTTCACGTATAGTTTGTTTTTTCTTTCTAAAATCTATTATAAGTTCTTTAGTTTTTGTTACATTCAGTTCTAGAAAGTTGTCGGTACACCAGTTTGTAAACTCTTCTATCGAGCTTCGATACTGAGTTTCGTCTCCTGAAATAAGACCGACTATGGCAGTATCATCAGCGAATTTAATGAGTTTAACTGAGTCATAGATGCTTCTTATGTCATTAGTGTAAAGAGTGTATAGTACAGGAGAAAGTACACAACCTTGTGGAGCACCTGTACATAGTACTCGAGTTGACGATTTGGTGTTGTTGACTTTAACAAACTGGGGACATGGGTTAAAAAGTTTTGAACCCATGCTTGTAAGTAAGGGCTTACATTTAAGTTACTCAGTTTGTTTATCATTAGATGTGGCTGTATGGTATTGAAAGCCGAGGAGAAATCTACGAAGAGGACTCGTGCATATGTTTTGGGTATATCGAGATGCTTATAAAGCTGGTCCAAAAGCAATAGAATGGCATCCTCAGTTCCTCTAGCTGCTTTGTATGCATTTTTGTGAGGGTCTCGGCTGTTATTGACTTTTGCTACAAGTTGTTTAAGCATATATTTTTCAAAACATTTCATAACAATAGGTGTTAGTGCTACTGGGCGGAAATCATTTAAGCAATCTATTTTTGGTTTCTTAGGCACTGGTATGATCTCTGAAGTTTCCTCCCCCCCCTCCTACCTTCGCCAGCTACGGGGTATATTAGAGCGCTTGAATTGCCCACAGATTGTGAAACGCTCTAATACAATTGTCTGAAAACACTCTCTAAGGGCTTTCAATAGGCGCCCCACGGAAACGCTTTAAAGACCTGATCAGGCGCAAGATTGCGTTTAACTGGCATTGTGGAGAACACTTGGCAAAATATGGCAACCTTCTTCTTCTTCGTTCTCATTGTTGTGTTGGCGCGTTCATGAGATGAACTGCGCAGTGGTTTCCGAATCACGGAGCTCTCCATATAGTTTTCTTTCTATTGGGGTGTTTTGGGGCCAGTGTCTTGTACGGGTCTCTTGGGTTAAGAGGTAAAGAGAGCAGTCCTGGAGGACATGGTCAGCATTCTCTGGTGACACTCCACACGGGCAGATTTCACTGGTTCCAATTTTGAGATTCCGGTACATATAGCAACCTGAGAATGTGGAAAAAGACTTCCAAATACCAACGCACATACATTTGAGACCCGAAGAAAAGACACCACCAAAGAAATGGAGCGAATAGCGAAAAGAGAATGTCAATGGACTCCCTCTAGACTAGAGTTTTGTCTGCGTTGAAAGGACACACTATGTAGTTCTTCTTATCTAAGTGACATTCTGCACTCTTCCTTAATCACGGGACTCGAACACAATGATTCATTTTAGTGTTAATGCGTTACCGAATGTATTACTGAATGTATTACTGAATGTATTACTGAATGTATTACTGAATGTATTACTGAATGTATTACTGAATGTATTACTGAATGTATTACTGAATGTATTACTGAATGTATTACTGAATGTATTACTGAATGTATTACTGAATGTATTACTGAATGTATTACTGAATGTATTAATGACACAATGATCTAGTCGTCTAGTAACTCAATAGTTTCTTTATTTCCGAATAATGGTTTAACTCAGTGATTCCCAAAGTGGTCTATATAGACCCCCCAGGGGTCTACGAAGACTTCCAAGGGGTCTACGAAAGTGAAAAAGTAAATTGGGGGTCTATGAGATGTCCATGGGGGTCTATGACTTTAATGTTCACACTTCATTAATGTAACTATTTCAAACGCTTATAAATGATTTGTACCTTAGTTATAAATATCTATTTACCTGTTCAAAAGTAAAATAGTTGTATTTAATTTCAATACTTATTTAAATAGTTAATTTTGTCTACATGTAAGTAATGTTTAACAAAAAGAAATCTTGATTTTAAAGCGTTGATTATTTATTTCCTTGTTAAATAAGCGGTTGTCTATAATAAGAGCCTTTTTATGACCATAAGAAACAAATAATTATTTGATTATTTGAGACGATGCCACCCTGAATACGGAAAATACTGTATATAAAACATTGATTTTACCAGCCCTTGAAGTAGTTTTAAAAACTGTTTTACACAAACCTTCATCTGATATTATGAAACGAATTTCTTTTAGTAACACTACAGTTCAAGGGCACATCGGTGGGATGAGCAGTAAAGCTGCAAACTGCCTAATGGTCTTCAGCTCCATAGTTTTCCCCAGGGCTGACCCACGAAACCTTTCCCATGTTTGGTTGTATAGCTGCAAATCAGCAGAGGTTTCAATTCTATTTTCCTTCGGCGAGGTAGGCTGCAAGCCAAGGCTAATGAGTCCCTCCTGCCCGAAGCTTACTGGTTTAGGCGCCAGTAACTCACCTTCGCCCCTTCTCCTGTTAGTGAAAACAGCTCCGCAGGCTCAATATTTGAGCCAAACGTGAAAGATCAAGAAATACAGGAGAAACTCTTTGCCAAAACTAATACAATAATACATAAGGCAAATTAATTAATTAATATTTAATGTTTGAAGGACTACTTCATAGAACAACGAATTCCTATATGAAACAATATCCATAGAAACGCTGATGAACATACAAAAAAAAAACATTTCCAAAGTGCATGGTGATTCAGGCAATACATATTAATTATTTTAATAGGTTTAAATTTGAATTATATCTGTAAAAGAAGATATATCTCTCTAACTTATGATGTAGCTTTACATTACTTTTCACTCTTTGACTTAATGCAGTTAGAAATTAGTTAAAAAAATTAGTTTGTGAATGTACAAAAATGCAATATAAGTTAAGCAGGGGGTCTACCGAAAATCAGAAAACATGGCAAGGGGTCTACGAGACAAAAAAGTTTGGGAACCACTGGTTTAACTTATTTACCAGCGTCTCAAATTGCATGTAAACTTGCAGGGTTCTCTCAAACAATACATCCGTAACAACGGCGCCCTAGATGAAGCCAGAACTAGACTATATACAATTCAGATTTTGGAAGGAGTTTCCTATCTACACAACTTAAAGGACCCTATTATCCACAGAGACATTAAAGGTAATTTAACCCCTCACTCGTGGGGTGGAGTTTTGTGACTATTTTGTTTTCTTTAAGTTTGTTTATTGTATGTGAAATTTTAATGTTAAACCATCACCTGCCCCAGCGCAGCCGGGGGGGGGGGGTTGTTAAAGCTAAACCCTCCCCCCTTTTCAATAAAAAAAAATGGGGGTTTTGAGTTTTAAGTCCATCTCCAATAGTTTCGAGGTTAAAGACCCCCTCTTCAATATTAAAGCGTACTACAGTTACGAAAATCTATGAGCGTAGCCAAGGGGGTTGTGAGTTTAAAAATCCCCTCCAGATAGTTTTGAGTTTACCCCCCCCCCACACCCTAACATCTGGTTTTGACGATAAAACCTTTTTCGATACTAAATCTAAAGCAAACTACAGTCACCGAATTCTAATAGCTCAGCCAAGAGGAGTTTTGAGGTTAAACCCTCTCCCGTTCAACAAAAGAAAAAGCAAAGCTACAATTACTAACTTTCATTAGCGTCTCCAAAAATGTTTTGTGGTTACCCTCCCCTCCAATAAAAAGAAAAAAACTAAAGTGAAACTATAGTTACTTAGTGTCACTGGGCTCCATTAATAAAGTGGAGTTAATAGCAGATTTGATTTTTGACCTATACATTTTTAAATAGAACAGTAACAGGATGATGCCCTGTAGATATACAAGAATATGCTCTTAGCTTTAAACACCGGAAATAATATTTAGCGTAGGGGTTCAGTCCAGGACCCCGCTGGGGGAGCTTACAGCACCTTCCGACTCCCCTAGCTGTCTTTCCACTAACTCCAGGAAGAACCTATTGAAGGTTAGAAATAAAGTCCGTAAGGATAACGGGCCAGAAAGTCATGAAGACTTAACTACGTACACACACATGTAGTTAGTGACTGATAGTTGGATTTGATTTTGTTGTATTTTACGTGAGATTTTCATGCAAAACCATCACTTTCTCCAGCGCAGCCAGCGTGTTTTAAGTTTAAACCCCCATACCAGGGGGGTTTGCAGTTAAATCCCCCCTCTTCTATAAAACAACACAAAATAAAATTAATGCAAACGACAATCCCAAAATTTCAAGAGCATAGCTAAGAAAGATTTTGATTTTAAAATCCCCTTAGAAATTAAAGATAAAGCTCTATCTTCAATATAAGAAAGCAAATTACACACTCAAAATTCTATGAGAGTAGCCAAAGGGGTTTTGAGTTTAAACACCCTTCAGCGGGGTTTGAAACTAAAAAAAATACCTCTTTAATATAAAAAAAGCAAATTACACACTCAAAATGCTATGGGCATAGCCAAATAGGTTTTGAGGTTGAAAACCCCCCTCTTCAATATTATTCTAAAGGAAACTACTCTCGCCAAACTCTATGAGCGTAGCTAAATGGTATATATATATATATATATATATATTGTTATAAACCTTTTGGTGGCACAAACGGGGATAGTGGTTTGTGTGTAGTCAGCCGACGCAAATCGCCCCAGGCCAGCGCTAGACGAGCGGTCAACCGTGACGAGTAACGACTGTCAGCCGAGACGAGTGTCAACACGGCGGTTCGGGAAGGATCGACGGCGGTCCGGGAAGGATCGACGTCGTGAACAGAGCTCAGGAGCGTCACGAGAGTTGTAGTCAACTGACCACCTAGAAACGTCGAGCGGCGTTCTGTCCGGTTCGAGAAGGCCAGTAGGGACCCTATATAAGAGCGGAGGTGACGCAGTCAAGACGGTTCAGAGTCCGGTTCACTACAGTCCGGTCGACTACAGCACAGTTCAGCGGTGTGGTTCTGTACGGAGCATTACGACGGTTCAGTGCGGAGTACTGTCAAGTACAGTTGAGACGACTGGCGTCTTGATCTTGGTCGGCGATCGAGTCCGACACAACGAGCCTAGTGTGTGAAGTCAGTCCTGAACTGTTGAACCCAGTGCAAGCCCGGAACGTGACGGAGAGGCCAGTGCAAGAGTTGATACGGTGGAACGGTGTTATCGGAGAGATATTTGTACAGTGTACGTGTTGCCAATTGTACAGTATTGGCTGTTATTTATTCAACTATTAAAGTGTTACGTTACTTCGGAGCCCTGAGTTGTCAAGTTCTTTAAGTTGGTGGTGTAAGGTGCAGTTTGCAGAGAGCCTGGATAGTGAGATTCGTAACAATATATATATATATGTGGGGGGTGGAGAAAAAATCAAAACCTCCCCAAACCCCGTCAAAAATTCTGGCCACGCCCATATATATACTAAACATATAAATATAAATATAGAGAGAGTGTAGGCCAGTTTGTATTTACTTTTAATCGTTTCATTAACAGTGTTTTTCCTGACACCATTACTTTCACCAAAATGAAAACTTCAGGGTGCAGGGCAATGTTTAATTCAAAAGAAGACAAACACTGTACATTTTGTATCGGAGTGCATACTGATATGTGTGTGTGTGTGTGTGAGCAGGTCAGGAGGCGCTGCAGACCTTTTCTCTGCTCAACGTTCAATTATTTACAGTAGGCAGATGGTAGCGCTACTGGGTGGGTTTCATCTGTGACACCTCAGTCTGTGACCAGCTAGAGTCACCTAAGTAACCAGACATACTAACCTAAACTAAATGAAAACACCAACGAAACTTTACTTGAAATTAAATAAGACAAAATGAAACTACATACAAAAATAAATGAACCATAAAATATATATACACTAACCACTACAACTGAACCCAGCAACTAACTAAAACCCTCTAAATCTACGCCACTACAAACACCACAAACTAACCAAACCAACTATCTAACTAAATCACTACAACACTACACTAGACCTATGATCTACACTAACACTAAAACAAGAACGCCTTAGTACCTTACTATTCACTAAGCAAAGACTAAGGCAACACTTACACTACAGAAACAAAATAACACTAGATTCCCTAGATCTACAGCAGCAATAACAACAGCAGAATTATGCAGCAGTTATATTCAGCAGAGTAATAGCAGTAATATTAGATACAGCAGTATGTATTTCAGCAGTAATATTCAGCAATAGCAGGCCATCCCAGGTACAGAATAATAAAATAATTACACGAAAGACCACAAAGATCTTCGGCTGTCACCCAGACAGAGATACTGTACTGACCACTGGTCAAATGTACACTCAACTGTTTTAAGACAGCATGTACATCACTTTTTATACTATCCCGCACTAGCCTATATAAAAATAGCTCTAAACTATACAACAAAGATACATATAAAAATAGCTCTGGGAGCGCAAGCTTACATATGTTAGAAAAGTATTTCAATGGACCTCATTCACCAATCGTAAACAAACATTTAGCCACGTGGTGCTCTATCTCTTCTATATAATTTACGATCTCATGTTTAATTCATGATGGTTGTCACGTGACAGTTTTTTTCCCCATTGTTTTATCAATAAGATCACGTGACTAAATGTTGTTTGTTTACGATTGGTGAATGAGGTCCATTGTTATACTGAATGCATCGCCTATGATACTGATCGAGTTTTGGCCAATGCGATATAAAAATGTTTTGAAAAACAACAACTTTGGCCTTAGAGGTAAAAAAAAAAGGTCAAATCACTTTAATACAGCAAGAACTCAAACAATATGGTAACGTTGACAGGAATAGGTAAATATAAAGATAACGTAGATAAAGATAACATAATGATAACATAAAGATAACATAATGAAAACATAACAGTGTTTTCATACATTCTAAACATTTTATTCTTCCACTAATTTTCTAACCTCCCCGATGACACTATGCATTGCAGGTGAGAACGTTTTACTGGAGGATGAGTATCACTTGAGACTGACTGACTTTGGTGTCTCGAAGGTGATCAGTGACCTAACCAATGCCAGGTCAGACATCGGGACATTTAGCTACAGGGCCCCAGAAACATTCGACCCGTACAAGTCTTATGATTTTAAGGCCGATATATGGTAAACATTGGTAGTCCTGTGACTTTTTAGGACTTCTATTAAAGAGTAGAAAAGATTATCTATCTATCTATCTATCTATCTATCCATCTATCTATCTATCTATCTATCTATCTATCTATCTATCTATCTATCTATCTGTCTGTCTGTCTGTCTATCTGTCTTTCTATTTATCTATCTATCTATCTATCTATCTATCTATCTATCTATCTATCTATCTATCTATCTATCTATCTATCTATCTATCTGTCTGTCTATCTCTCTGTCTATGTATCTCTCTGTCAGTCTATCTATCTATCTATCTATCTATCTATCTATCTATCTATCTATCTATCTATCTATCTATCTATCTATCTATCTCTATCTGTCTGTCTGTCTATCTATCTATCTATCTATCTATCTATCTATCTATCTATCTATCTATCTATCTATCTATCTATCTATCTATCTATCTATCTATCTATCTATCTATTTATCTATCTATCTATATCTGTCTGTCTATCTATCTATCTATCTATCTATCTATCTATCTATCTATCTATCTATCTATCTATCTATCTATCTATCTATCTATCTATCTATCTATCTATCTCTATCTGTCTGTCTGTCTATCTATCTATCTATCTATCTATCTATCTATCTATCTATCTATCTATCTATCTATCTATCTATCTATCTATCTATTTATCTATCTATCTATATCTGTCTGTCTATCTATCTATCTATCTATCTATCTATCTATCTATCTATCTATCTATCTATCTATCTATCTATCTATCTATCTATCTATCTATCTATCTATCTATCTATCTATCTATCTATCTATCGTCATTATCATCACCATCGATCTGTCTGAGACTGTTTGTCTGTATATCCATATTTGTATATTGATCAATCTAATCTAAATTTTCTATACCTAAATAACTATATATATATCATAACTATTTATATATTTATTTAGGAGTGTGGGTTGCACTGTATTTGAAATGGCCAGCGGCACCGCGCCCTTTGAATCCACTTTCAAAAACCAAGTTGAAGCTGTCGCTGGTATCGGAGAAGGTCTGCGACCAGACATCGAGTTCAATAAATGTTCATGCAACCTGAAAAAATTCTGGGATAAATGTTTTGAAAAAGATCCAAGCCAAAGACCAACAGCTGACGACTTGCTGGCCAATGATGATTTTCTTAAGCAAGTTGAATGACACTTGTCATACCAATAGATCTTTAGTCCTTACTGTAGGAAACAAGAAAAACATTTAAAAAAAAACAACAAATCTTATATTTATTTGTGCAAAAAATGTGGGCTATTCGTGATCGCGTTTCAATAGAATAAACAAAAAAAATGTGTCCATTCAGAGCTCTAGCATTCTCATTCTCAACTTATACCACTACATCTGTCAAGTACGATTTCTTTCTCTTGTTCGTTACAAAAAAAAAAAAAATTAAAATTGATTCTTGTTTTGTTAGGTAAAAGAAAAAATTGTGCAAAATTTCACATTGAACCAAGATTGGCTGAGGGAGAAATAGTGTGTATAAACTTTTGACCGGACAGAAAGAGTTGATAGAAGCTTTGTAAACTTGAGAGAAGGCCTAATGGGCCATGTAATCCCAGTTTTCTACTCAGTGGATCCACTTTGCTTCGCAAGTAAAGAAAGTTTTGAAGAATTTTAGAAGCGAGGATTAGTGAAAAGAACAACAGAAAGTAAACAGGTGCCTTATTGTACAGTCATTGTTGTCAACTTGAGAAATAATAATAGAGTTTAGAGTTTAGAATGACAGTTAATTTTACGTCTTTTATCATGGTAGCAATTGTGTCCATATTATATTGTTTTATATATTATGCAATCATCTGCAATCATTATTCTGTTTTTTTTATCTTTTGCAGTTTTATTTTTTCACACTTTGTGAATAAAATTAAAATGCTACATTGGTGTAGTCTTATCAGAGCATTATATGTTACCGCTGCCGTCACTGATTTTTTATTTCAGCGGATATTAAATTTAATACATTTTATTACATGTTTGGTTCTAGTAATTTACATAAATCTATATTCTATAAAGTAGAAAGTAAGTTGTATGTATGTATGTATGCTGTATGTATGTATGTATGTATGTATGTATGTATGTATGTATGTATGTATGTATGTATGTATGTATGTATGTATGTATGTCGCATAGAAATCGAAACTGTTTGACCAATCTTGATAAAATTTGGCACAAATGTTCCTTGGATACTAACTGGAACCGTAACGTATGTATGGTAGCCCTAAAACAAACTTAAGAGCCTCAATAAAAAAAAAAGTTGCTCAACCCTATGAAAGTATTTCTGTTTCATTGATCTACGCCATGTTTACCATGTTTACAAGAGAGAAGATCTAATTTGTAAAACTACATTTTGCATAGATAGTTTTTTCGGACACATGAAAATACAAAATATAGTCTATTGATTTCATTATTAAATAAAAGTAACCTTCAAATTTGTGTTTGAAAAGCATTTTTACATAATTTCATTCCTTATATCTGCGAATTTAGACGTCCTGACTTACTTTATAATTCCTTTCATTTAAAAAATCGTGTAAACCCGTTTTAATTGTACTTTATATCCTAATCATTTCGCGCTCCTTTCGTTTTTAATAGGTATGAATATGAATGTGTCGGCTTAACGGGTAAACCCATTTTCGCAAAACCTTTATTTTCGTGGCGAAAGAGAAAAACTTAAAAGGATCTTTAGCTTAGTTTAACATACATCTAAACCAATCCACTAGACTAGTAAACACAAACTGAGGCCCGCTGGCCGCGGGTAATGTCTGGCTAGTAATTTATTATTATTATTTCAAAAATTGGACCCATATTTCTAAAGTCTCGGTATCAAGAAGAACGTAATCCCTCAGCTGATGAATTCCATCTGCCTGGCTCTGCCGATTGTATAAGGCGCCTGGTAATTGCCTTCAACCTTTCACCAAGCAGTTTGTTTGACATGTTTCGGGTTTTCTTTCAGTTTTGAAAATAAATTTATCCTAGCCCAAACCTCCCAAACGGGGAAAGGCTGCTGGTAGGGTTTGAACCCGGATCATCGAGACCATCCGAACGACAATCCAAAACGCGTACCATACGAACATTCAGCCATCCAGCCAGCGGGGGTTTAGTAAATCAATTTAAGCCACACGGGCATGCAGCCATACAGCCAGCGGGGGTTTAGTAAATTAATTTAAGCCACACGAGGATGCAGCCATCCAGCCAGCAGGAATTTAGTAAATCAATTTAAGCCACACTAGCATTCAGCCATCTAGCCAGCGGGGGTTTAGTAAATCAATTTAAGCCACACGGGCATGCAGCCATCCAGCCAGCAGGGGTTTAGTAAATCAATTTAAGCCATACGAGGATTAATCCATCCAGCCAGCGGGGGTTTAGTAAATCAATTTAAGCCACACGGACATTTAGCCATCCAGCCAGCGAGGGTTTAGTAAATCAATTTAAGCCACACTGGCATGCAGCCTTCCAGCCAGCTGGGGTTTAGTAAATCAATTTAAGCCACACGGACATGCAGCCATCCAGCAAGCGATGGTTTAGTAAATCATTTTAAGCTACACTGGCATGCAGCCTTCCAGCCAGCGGGGGTTTAGTAAATCAATTTAAGCCACACGGGCATGCAGCCATCCAGCCAGCAGGGGTTTAGTAAATCAATTTAAGCCACACGGGCATGCAGCCATCCAGCCAGCGGGGGCCAATTTTAGCCACACGAGCATTCAGCCATCCAGCAAGAGGGGGTTTAGTAAATCAATTTTAGCCACACGAGCATGCAGCCATCCAGCCAGCGGGGGTTTAGTAAGATAATTTAAGCCACATGGGCATGCAGCCATCCAGCCAGCGGGGTTTTAGTAAATTAATTTAAGCCACACGGGCATGCAGCCATACAGCCAGCCAAGGTTTAGTAAATTAATTTAAGCCACACGGGCATGCAGCCATCCAGCCAGCGGGGGTTTAGTAAATCAATTTAAGCCAAACGAGCATTCAGCCATCTAGCCAGCGGGGTTTAGTAAATCAATTTAAGCCACACGAGCAGACCATTTGTTGTTCTGAGACACTTAACCATTTATAGTGACAGTAGGAGCCCATCCCAATTGCTATCCCTAGCTATGACAGCCTTGATAATGCTAAGTAATATCTACAAAAAAACTAAACTAAACAAAGAAGGGATAAAGTTTCAGTGGAAGTACAGAAAAAAAAGCAGTGTTCAAATGTGGAAAAAATAGATGACTACTGAAAAGATTTAAAATATATAGGCTGAGATTGTCAATCTACTGACTTATCAGGCTCTGACAATCTACTGACTGATCAGGCTCTGACAATCTACTGATTGATCAGGCTCTTACAATCTCTACTGAGTGATCTGGCTCTGACAATCTACTGATTGATCTGGCTCTGACAATCTCTACTGAGTGATCTGGCTATGCCAATCTCTACTGAGTGACCAGGCTCTGACAATCTACTGATTGATCAGGCTCTGACAATCTACTGATTGATCAGGCTCTGACAATCTACTGAGTGATCAGGCTCTGATAATCTCTACTGACTGATCAGGCTCTGACAATCTACTGACTGATCAGGCTCTGACAATCTACTGAGTGATCAGGCTCTGACAATCTCTACTGACTGATCAGGCACTGACAATCTACTGAATGATCAGGCTCTGACAATCTACAGAGTGATCAGGCCCTGACAATCTACTGAGTGATCAGGCTCTGACAATCTCTACTG
The DNA here is from genome assembly GCF_947242115.1 of Biomphalaria glabrata. Classification (NCBI taxonomy): domain Eukaryota; kingdom Metazoa; phylum Mollusca; class Gastropoda; family Planorbidae; genus Biomphalaria; species Biomphalaria glabrata. The sequence goes on from NC_074728.1 coordinate 11,625,519, forward strand.
ACTGATCAGGCTCTGAAAATCTACTAAGTGATCAGGCTCTGAAAATCTACTGAGTGATCAGGCTCTGACAATCTACTGAGTGATCAGGCTCTGACAATCTCTACTGAGTGATCTGGCTCTGACAATCTCTACTGAGTGACCAGGCTCTGACAATCTCTACTGACTGATCAGGCTCTGACAATCTACTGAGTGATCAGGCTCTGACAATCTACTGAGTGATCAGGTTCTGACAATCTACTGAGTGATCAGTCTCTGACAATCTCTACTGAGTGATCAGGTTCTGACAATCTACTGAGTGATCAGGCTCTGACAATCTACGGAGTGATCAGGCTCTGACAACCTCTACTGAGTGATCTGGCTCTGACAATCTCTACTGACTGATCAGGTTCTGACAATCTACTGAGTGATCAGGCTCTGACAATCTCTACTGAGTGATCAGGTTCTGACAATCTACTGAGTGATCAGGTTCTGACAATCTACTGAGTGATCAGTCTCTGACAGTCTACTGAGTGATCAGGCTCTGACAATCCAGAGACTGATCAGGCTCTCAAAATCTAATGACTCATCAGAATCCCACAATGAGAATGGGAGCTGCCTTATGTGACAAACCAAATTTTTTCTTCTAGAACAAGACAAGAACAAGGATTGAATTTAAGGGGAAAATGCATATTTTTGTGGGAGCCGAAGTGATTCTGATACGTTAAGGATAAACTTAAACAACACAACTGTTAACTGTATATGTTAACTCTTTTATTTAATATATGGATTAATATTGTTTACTTTTTATTGACCATATTTTATTTCATTCATTCAGCTGGTAGATCCTATAAATCAGCATGTACAAACTACGGCCCGTGGGCCAGATCGCACCCGTGACTTGGTGCTATCAGACCCCATGAAACATCTGACCATAAATGCATACATAGGAAGCAGTTCCTTTGGACTCGAGTTTGTTTTTGTATCTTATAAATGACAGACATGACATGAAAAGAGAAGATACTTTCGTCCTAAACGTCTCACAGTGTCCATCTAGCCATGCATGTTAGTCAGTAACGAAACATCTTCCAAGCCATTTGTTTTCCTGGCTGACTCAAGCAACCCATTCCAAGCTCTAATAGCACTAGTCAAGAAGGAGCATTTCTATTCGTTCCCACTAGCATATGGAACAAAGAATGTGCCTTCATCTTTGTGTCTTTCTGAGTATTTTATTAGGTTTTGGTTTAGCATTTGTAGATTATGGTTTATTCGGCGGTTCTCAACCTTTTATGCTCGCGACCGGTTTTTACAATCCCCCACTCTGCCGCCACCCCCCCCCACACACACATACAGCAATAGACAATAACAATCCATATTTTTGATGGTCTTAGGCGACCCCTGGCAAATCTTTTCTTGAATCTTTCCTTGAGTTGATATGAAAACAAACATAATGACCTAGGGTGACATACAAAACATTATGTTTTATTTCATAGTAGTCTCTAGTATTTCTACACACTTAAGAAGTCAACATTTTCAAAAAAACTGAATACCACATGGTTCACGTTTAGTTAGAATGTAGAGTAAAGGATTAGTCATTTATGGATTAATTAAACATACATAGGATCACAGGGATTCAAAAAAAATAAATATTTAGGTACCAACACAAGAATATTTAACAACAGGGAGAGGATTCAGTACTGAAGTACATGGATGTTTGTTAAGACAGTACAAAAGGCTGATCAAGTTGTAGAGAAAGGTTTGGTCAAAAAATGATTGAAAGCCACAGAGAAATGTCGTTGGGTGTGGTATCTGATGTAGAGGTGACCGATCGTGACTATTTTTCTGATCTTTTTATTTTCCTTCCTCGGACGTCATATTGGTTTTAAAAGTGGACGGCACTAGTTGAAAACAAATGAAGGCACAAAGTTTGTGAGTCAAACAATTCTTTTAGCGAAAGAAATCAAATGACAGGCTGGCACTCTTTTAGCCAAGAGAGTAGTAATAGTCCTCTTCAGTCTATTTTCTAAATAACCTTCTTCTAACTCGTTCAGAAGACGTCTGTAGACGCTGTTAATGTAAAAATAAAACAATATTCAATGTAACCAAAACCAAAATAATAATTATAATAATAATAATAATCTTTATTATCTGTGAGGGAATAATCGGGGTTACCTTTAACGAAAAAAACAAAAACATACATGATTAGAGCAAAAATACCGAACACATCAACTGTGTAATTCCACGTATAGTCTATTACACACAAATGACACAATCGTATTCCATAGTGTGACAAGAGGGACAATGAGGGTGGCTACCCATAGACATAAATAAATATAGACTGGCTGAAGGAAGTAACTTCATGTAACTTGAAAACATGTACATCTATTGTATTCGGATTTCCGAATTCTGAAAAGTTGCATGATCTTCACGTTAAGAGATAAAAAAAAAACACTAGTGAAAATATTGTAATACTTATATAGGTTACGGCTGAAAATAGATATGAATACTTAACTTTAATACTGCTCATAAATGCTCTATAATAAAGTACACAAAATTGTAAGTCACAAATTTTCGTTTCATAAAACTCTTTAATCGGCTAGTCTATATTTATTTATGTCTATGTGGCTACCTTTATTTTTTTTATTAGAGTTAGTCCCCTTTTATTACTTGATTTAAGTCCCTGTTAACTGTGTAAAATTGCCACTTCCTCTTCAGTCTTTGAGCTGACCACTGTACATTTTTGTGAACTATATTTCCATAATGTTTATATGATAGTTTTGATGTTCTACTCTGACTGTGTTAATCAAGAGGAGTGTGCCACTTTATGGGAATGTATCTTTCTCTAACGAGCTAAGTAGACTTTATGTATTTGTTGTTAATAAGTTGGTTGATGTGAATATTATGTCTACTTAGTCTCTTATACTTTCCTGTACATGTTTTTTTTATAACGACCAGATTTTGGTCGTAAAGTATGTAAAAGACAAACTTTTGTCTTAAGAAGAGACAGTTGTGTCTCATGGACTATTTTGATTCCTGTTTTATATTATTGTAATTCATTGTTTGTCTTGAGCTGAGACACTATTGTGCCTCTGTGATGGCAGTTCTATGATTGTGTTGAACTGAACCGGCCCTACTATTTTCATTTCTTCATTATTTGACTTGCCTTTGTTGGCCCTTATGCCCATTTTCTTTTAATGATCTTTTTCTTTTGTTCCTTAATAAACTCTTTATTAGTTGTAATGAAATCTCAAAGTTATTACTTGTATGTCTTAGTAAGTTATATATCTAGAGGTTATAATTAATAGCCTAGATAATATAATTTGGGACCACAAAATACCACTGGACTAACTTGCCAGTACAGCAGAGGCCACTGGTTTTATGACCTATCCTAATTCTAGGTCCGTGGAACGTATAGTAGGAAAAGGGAACCTTAGCTTATAGAAGTACTGTCTTCCTAACTACGACGGATAGTATTTAGAACAAACTCTGCTTACTCTCTGAGTATATTTATTTTTTAGTATTAAAAACTGAATATTTATTTTCTGAAATCGTCAGGAATGAGGTTCATTATAGTCCCATTAACAGTCATTGATAGTAGTCGTTTGTTCTTGTTTGTCAATAAACAGTAGACCTGGTGGATTCAGATCCACTGTTGTTTCTATCAATAGGTAGGTAGACTCGACAACTTCTTGTGGTGAATATTTATATATCCATCGTATTTTAACAAGGCATAGAACAACTTGCTTTGTCTGTCTGTCTGTGTGCCTGTCTGTCTGCTACAAATTTTGTACATGTTATTTCTATCACTTCCCAATTCCTGGATCAAGATGAACTTTGCACAAATTATTAATCGCTCCTAACGAAACTTGAGTCAATGTAAAATCATTTGATCAATAAATCGATTTTGAAATTAATTTTTATTTCTTATAGAATATATTGTTATAAACTTGGTGGTGGCACAGAGAGGGGTAGTGGTGTGTGTGTGTAGTCAGCCGACGCAAATCGCCCCAGGCCAGCGCTAGACGAGCGGTCAACCGTGACGAGCTACGACGGTCAGCCGAGTCGAGTGTCAACAGGACAGTTCGGGAAGAATCGCCGTCGTGAACAGAGCTCAGGAGCGTCACGAGAATTGTAGTCATCTGACCACCTAGAAACGTCAAGCGGCGTTCTGTCCGGTTCGAGAAGGCCAGTAGGGACCCTATATAAGAGCGGAGGTGACGCAGTCAAGACGGTTCAGAGCCCGGTTCACTACAGTCCGGTCGACTACAGCGCAATTCAGCGGTGTGGTTCTGTACGGAGCATTACGACGGTTCAGTGTGGAGTACTGTCAAGTACAGTTGAGACGACTGGCGTCTTGATCTTGGTCGGCGATCGAGTCTGACACAACGAGCCTAGTGTGTGAAGTCAGTCCTGTAACTTTTGAACCCAGTGCAAGCCCGGAACGAGACGGAGAGGCCAGTGCAAGAGTTGATACGGCGGAACGGTGTTATCGGAGAGATATTTGTACAGTGTACATGTTGCCAATTGTACAGTATTGGCTGTTATTTATTCAACTATTAAAGTGTTACGTTACTTTGGAGCCCTGAGTTGTCAAGTTCTTTAAGTTGGTGGTGTAAGGTGCAGTTTGCAGGGAGCCTGGATAGTGAGATTCGAAACAATACAGAAGAGAGAAGATACAGAAGAGAGAAGATACAGAAGAGAGAAGATACAGACGAGAGAAGATATCTGGTACAACTACTCACGGGCGAAAAGTATGTTAGAGAAGAAATTGTTAAGATGAGACTAAAAAGAAAAAAAAAAGGTTTGGCAATTTGTAGCGTGGGAACAAATCAACGGGCGTAGCCGGTGGGTAAAGCTAGTACCTCGTAGATGTCTATTTGGTGAATGTTTCTGTACATTTGTAATGTTTTAAAACACTTGTTCATTTATAGCAGCTTATTATGTGTGTCGTGCAAACACGACAGAGCAAAAAGATAATTTTAATCGACCACCTGCGGACAATGGTTATGCTTGCCATGGATGTTGCAAAATATGTAGGTCACAGCTAGGACTGCGTAGCCACGGGAAATACTGCATTCCTCATTAATCTATGGACTCGAAGACAAGCCTTGTAGATAAATATCTCCATCTCTGTACTTCTCTCTTATATATTCATTCTCTCTATATCCTTCATTTTCTCTCTTTATTTCTATCTATTCATCTCTCATCTCTCTATCTCTAACTTTCTATCACATTGTTGAAAGCCTAGAGTTTTTATTTCTCTCTTACGCTACTAGTCGACTATGCATTAACCCCAAGCCCACACCAGACGCACAGTACTGCATCGGGGATGACAAAGAGATGAAGACTGACCTGTGTAACGTGAAAGATGACTGACCTGTGTAACGTGACAGATGACTGACCTGTGTAACGTGACAGAAGACTGACCAGTGTAACGTGACAGAAGACTGACCTGTGTAACGTGACAGAAGACTAACCTGTGTAACGTGACAGATGACTGACCTGTGTAACGTGACAGAAGACTGACATGTGTAACATGACAGAAGACTGCTCCTTGAAAGACATTGGTAAATTGTCCAACCAAAACTTTATATTAAGTCAAATGTAAGATGAAATAGGTCAACTAACCGGTAAAAAACTGCTAAATTTAGTAGCCATAGAGCACAGATACAAATGAAGTAGCAATAAGACACAGAGACAAAAGAAGTAGCCATAAAACACAGAGACAAAAGAAGTAGCCATAAAACACAGATACAAAAGAAGTAGCCATACAACACAGAGACAAAAGAAGTAGCCATAAAACACAGAGACAAAAGAAGTAGCCATACAACAAGAAGACAAAAGAAGTAGCCATAAAACTCAGAGACAAAAGAAGTAGCTATCAAACACAGAGACAAAAGAAGTAGCCATAAAACACAGAGACAAAAGAAGTAGCCATACAACACAGATACAAATGAAGTAGCAATAAGACACAGAGACAAAAGAAGTAGCCATACAACACAGAGACAAAAGAAGTAGCCATAAAACAAAGAGACAAAAGAAGTAGCTATACAACGAGGAGACAAAAGAAGTAGCCATACAACACAGAGACAAAAGAAGTAGCTATACAACGAGGAGACAAAAAAAGTAGCTATACAACGAGGAGACAAAAGAAGTAGCCATACAACACAGAGACAAAAGAGGTAGCTATAAAACACAGAGACAAAAGAAGTAGCCATAAAACACAGAGACAAAAGAAGTAGCCATAAAACACAGAGACAAAAGAGGTAGCCATAAAACAAAGAGACAAAAGAAGTAGCTATACAACGAGGAGACAAAAGAAGTAGCCATACAACACAGAGACAAAAGAAGTAGCTATACAACGAGGAGACAAAAGAAGTAGCTATACAACGAGGAGACAAAAGAAGTAGCTATACAACTAGGAGACAAAAGAAGTAGCCATAAAACACAGAGACAAAAGAGGTAGCTATACAACGAGGAGACAAAAGAAGTAGCCATAAAACACAGAGACAAAAGAGGTAGCCATAAAACAAAGAGACAAAAGAAGTAGCTATACAACGAGGAGACAAAAGAAGTAGCCATACAACACAGAGACAAAAGAAGTAGCTATACAACGAGGAGACAAAAGAAGTAGCCATAAAACACAGAGACAAAAGAAGTAGCCATACAACACAGAGACAAAAGAAGTAGCCTTACAACACAGAGACAAAAGAAGTAGCCATACAACACAGAGACAAAAGAAGTAGCTATAAAACACAGAGACAAAAGAAGTAGCCATAAAACACAGAGACAAAAGAAGTAGCCATTAAACACAGAGACAAAAGAAGTAGCCATAAAACACAGAGACAAAAGAAGTAGCCATAAAACACAGAGACAAAAGAAGAAGCCATACAACACAGAGACAAAAGAAGTAGCCTTACAACACAGAGACAAAAGAAGTAGCCATTAAACACAGAGACAAAAGAAGTAGCCATACAACACAGAGACAAAAGAGGTAGCTATACAACGAGGAGACAAAAGAAGTAGCCATAAAACACAGAGACAAAAGAGGTAGCCATAAAACAAAGAGACAAAAGAAGTAGCTATACAACGAGGAGACAAAAGAAGTAGCCATACAACACAGAGACAAAAGAAGTAGCTATACAACGAGGAGACAAAAGAAGTAGCCATAAAACACAGAGACAAAAGAAGTAGCCATACAACACAGAGACAAAAGAAGTAGCCTTACAACACAGAGACAAAAGAAGTAGCCATACAACACAGAGACAAAAGAAGTAGCTATAAAACACAGAGACAAAAGAAGTAGCCATAAAACACAGAGACAAAAGAAGTAGCCATTAAACACAGAGACAAAAGAAGTAGCCATAAAACACAGAGACAAAAGAAGTAGCCATAAAACACAGAGACAAAAGAAGAAGCCATACAACACAGAGACAAAAGAAGTAGCCTTACAACACAGAGACAAAAGAAGTAGCCATTAAACACAGAGACAAAAGAAGTAGCCATACAACGAGACAAAAGAAGTAGCCATAAAACACAGAGACAAAAGAAGTAGCCATACAACACAGAGACAAAAGAAGTAGCCATACAACGAGACAAAAGAAGTAGCCATAAACCACAGAGACAAAAGAAGTAGCCATACAACACAGAGACAAAAGAAGTAGCCATTAAACACAGAGACAAAAGAAGTAGCCATACAACGAGACAAAAGAAGTAGCTATAAAACACAGAGACAAAAGAAGTAGCCATACAACGAGACAAAAGAAGTAGCCATAAAACACAGAGACAAAAGAAGTAGCCATACAACGAGACAAAAGAAGTAGCTATAAAACACAGAGACAAAAGAAGTAGCCATAAAACACAGAGACAAAAGAAGTAGCTATAAAACACAGAGACAAAAGAAGTAGCCATAAAACACAGAGACAAAAGAAGTAGCTATAAAACACAGAGACAGAAGAAGTAGCTATAAAACACAGAGACAAAAGAAGTAGCCATACAACACAGAGACAAAAGAAGTAGCTATAAAACACAGAGACAGAAGAAGTAGCCATAAAACACAGAGACAAAAGAAGTAGCCATACAACGAGACAAAAGAAGTAGCCATAAAACACAGAGACAAAAGAAGTAGCCATAAAACACAGAGACAAAAGAAGTAGCCATACAACACAGAGACAGAAGAAGTAGCCATAAAACACAGAGACAGAAGAAGTAGCCATAAAACACAGAGACAAAAGAAGTAGCCATAAAACACAGAGACAAAAGAAGTAGCCATAAACACAGAGACAAAAGAAGTAGCTATAAAACACAGAGACAAAAGAAGTAGCTATAAAACACAGAGACAAAATAAGTAGCCATAAAACACAGAGACAGAAGAAGTAGCCATAAAACACAGAGACAAAAGAAGTAGCTATAAAACACAGAGACAAAAGAAGTAGCTATAAAACACAGAGACAGAAGAAGTAGCCATAAAACACAGAGACAGAAGAAGTAGCCATAAAACACAGAGACAAAAGAAGTAGCTATAAAACACAGAGACAAAAGAAGTAGCCATAAAACACAGAGACAGAAGAAGTAGCCATAAAACACAGAGACAAAAGAAGTAGCCATACAACGAGACAAAAGAAGTAGCCATAAAACACAGAGACAAAAGAAGTAGCTATAAAACACAGAGACAAAAGAAGTAGCTATAAAACACAGAGACAAAAGAAGTAGCTATAAAACACAGAGACAAAAGAAGTAGCTATAAAACACAGAGACAAAAGAAGTAGCCATAAAACACAGAGACAAAAGAAGTAGCCATAAAACACAGAGACAGAAGAAGTAGCCATAAAACACAGAGACAAAAGAAGTAGCTATAAAACACAGAGACAGAAGAAGTAGCTATAAAACACAGAGACAAAAGAAGTAGCCATAAAACACAGAGACAGAAGAAGTAGCCATAAAACACAGAGACAAAAGAAGTAGCTATAAAACACAGAGACAGAAGAAGTAGCTATAAAACACAGAGACAAAAGAAGTAGCTATAAAACACAGAGACAGAAGAAGTAGCCATAAAACACAGAGACAAAAGAAGTAGCTATAAAACACAGAGACAGAAGAAGTAGCTATAAAACACAGAGACAGAAGAAGTAGCTATAAAACACAGAGACAAAAGAAGTAGCTATAAAACACAGAGACAGAAGAAGTAGCTATAAAACACAGAGACAGAAGAAGTAGCTATAAAACACAGAGACAAAAGAAGTAGCTATAAAACACAGAGACAGAAGAAGTAGCCATAAAACACAGAGACAAAAGAAGTAGCTATAAAACACAGAGACAGAAGAAGTAGCTATAAAACACAGAGACAGAAGAAGTAGCCATAAAACACAGAGACAAAAGAAGTAGCCATACAACGAGACAAAAGAAGTAGCCATAAAACACAGAGACAAAAGAAGTAGCTATAAAACACAGAGACAAAAGAAGTAGCTATAAAACACAGAGACAGAAGAAGTAGCCATAAAACACAGAGACAGAAGAAGTAGCCATAAAACACAGAGACAAAAGAAGTAGCTATAAAACACAGAGACAAAAGAAGTAGCCATAAAACACAGAGACAGAAGAAGTAGCCATAAAACACAGAGACAAAAGAAGTAGCCATACAACGAGACAAAAGAAGTAGCCATAAAACACAGAGACAAAATTGGTAGCTATAAAACACAGAGACAAAAGAAGTAGCTATAAAACACAGAGACAAAAGAAGTAGCTATAAAACACAGAGACAAAAGAAGTAGCCATAAAACACAGAGACAAAAGAAGTAGCCATACAACGAGACAAAAGAAGTAGCCATAAAACACAGAGACAAAAGAAGTAGCCATAAAACACAGAGACAAAAGAAGTAGCCATACAACACAGAGACAGAAGAAGTAGCCATAAAACACAGAGACAGAAGAAGTAGCCATAAAACACAGAGACAAAAGAAGTAGCCATAAAACACAGAGACAGAAGAAGTAGCCATAAAACACAGAGACAAAAGAAGTAGCTATAAAACACAGAGACAAAAGAAGTAGCTATAAAACACAGAGACAAAATAAGTAGCCATAAAACACAGAGACAGAAGAAGTAGCCATAAAACACAGAGACAAAAGAAGTAGCTATAAAACACAGAGACAAAAGAAGTAGCTATAAAACACAGAGACAGAAGAAGTAGCCATAAAACACAGAGACAGAAGAAGTAGCCATAAAACACAGAGACAAAAGAGGTAGCTATAAAACACAGAGACAAAAGAAGTAGCCATAAAACACAGAGACAGAAGAAGTAGCCATAAAACACAGAGACAAAAGAAGTAGCCATACAACGAGACAAAAGAAGTAGCCATAAAACACAGAGACAAAAGAAGTAGCTATAAAACACAGAGACAAAAGAAGTAGCTATAAAACACAGAGACAAAAGAAGTAGCTATAAAACACAGAGACAAAAGAAGTAGCTATAAAACACAGAGACAGAAGAAGTAGCCATAAAACACAGAGACAAAAGAAGTAGCCATAAAACACAGAGACAGAAGAAGTAGCCATAAAACACAGAGACAAAAGAAGTAGCTATAAAACACAGAGACAGAAGAAGTAGCTATAAAACACAGAGACAAAAGAAGTAGCCATAAAACACAGAGACAGAAGAAGTAGCCATAAAACACAGAGACAAAAGAAGTAGCTATAAAACACAGAGACAGAAGAAGTAGCTATAAAACACAGAGACAAAAGACGTAGCTATAAAACACAGAGACAGAAGAAGTAGCCATAAAACACAGAGACAAAAGAAGTAGCTATAAAACACAGAGACAGAAGAAGTAGCTATAAAACACAGAGACAGAAGAAGTAGCTATAAAACACAGAGACAAAAGAAGTAGCTATAAAACACAGAGACAGAAGAAGTAGCTATAAAACACAGAGACAGAAGAAGTAGCTATAAAACACAGAGACAAAAGAAGTAGCTATAAAACACAGAGACAGAAGAAGTAGCCATAAAACACAGAGACAAAAGAAGTAGCTATAAAACACAGAGACAGAAGAAGTAGCTATAAAACACAGAGACAGAAGAAGTAGCCATAAAACACAGAGACAAAAGAAGTAGCCATACAACGAGACAAAAGAAGTAGCCATAAAACACAGAGACAAAAGAAGTAGCTATAAAACACAGAGACAAAAGAAGTAGCTATAAAACACAGAGACAAAAGAAGTAGCTATAAAACACAGAGACAAAAGAAGTAGCTATAAAACACAGAGACAAAAGAAGTAGCTATAAAACACAGAGACAGAAGAAGTAGCTATAAAACACAGAGACAGAAGAAGTAGCTATAAAACACAGAGACAAAAGAAGTAGCTATAAAACACAGAGACAGAAGAAGTAGCCATAAAACACAGAGACAAAAGAAGTAGCTATAAAACACAGAGACAGAAGAAGTAGCTATAAAACACAGAGACAGAAGAAGTAGCCATAAAACACAGAGACAAAAGAAGTAGCCATACAACGAGACAAAAGAAGTAGCCATAAAACACAGAGACAAAAGAAGTAGCTATAAAACACAGAGACAAAAGAAGTAGCTATAAAACACAGAGACAAAAGAAGTAGCTATAAAACACAGAGACAAAAGAAGTAGCTATAAAACACAGAGACAAAAGAAGTAGCCATAAAACACAGAGACAAAAGAAGTAGCTATAAAACACAGAGACAGAAGAAGTAGCTATAAAACACAGAGACAAAAGAAGTAGCTATAAAACACAGAGACAAAAGAAGTAGCTATAAAACACAGAGACAAAAGAAGTAGCCATAAAACACAGAGACAGAAGAAGTAGCCATAAAACGTATATTAGAACTGTTTGTTTCTGTCATTTCAAAAATTAAAAAAAAAATGTAGTAATTTTGATTCACTTTGCTGATAGTACTCTGGCTCGCTGCTTTAAATCTATTTTATGAATGTTTCTGAAAAATGTTTAATGTTTAAAAATACTTATTCATGTCCATTTTTGTAGCATCCTATAATGTGTGCCATGCAACAAGACAGGGATATTTCTAGGGCTTAGTGTCATCCGGTGAGATTAGCTCAGCGAGTCTTCCAGACACACTTCCCAAATCATTTTTTTTTAAATCTTGTAAAGCACTTTGTACTTTTTGTTTTCATTTTCGTTAACTTTTAAAATGTTATCGTTTTAGTGTCGGCACATCTCGCACCCCCAATAGCGACGCCACTGCTGCAATGACTCTAGAAATAAAACTGAATAAATGTATTAATTGGCCTCTTTCAGTCGTTAAATGACTATAGTTCATCTCGAACACTTTTTCATGTGGCTGTGGAGCCCTATTTTGGAGAGACGCTCCCGTCCACAAATATTGCAGGTCAAGGTGGCTTTCGCTTTGGTGATAGAAGAGCTGGCCATTTTCCGTGTGGCATTCTTTTCTTCAAAAGTCGAGGCCCATGTTTTCTCGCTGTCCATAGCTTTCTTGGTCACCGTCTCTCTCCAACTCGCGCGGTCTAAGGCTATGTCTTCCCAATGGTCGGTATTAATGTAACGGAGGTGGGGGCGACCAGTTTTTCTTGAGCCAGACTCAAGTTGCCCGTACAGAATGATTTTCGGGATGCGATTGTCCTCCATCCGGCAAACATGTCCGAGACAGCGCAGGCGGCGTTGCCTGAGGACTGTAAAGATGCTGGGAAGGCCCGTTCTCGCGAGGATCTCAGTATTACACACTCTTTCTTTCCATGTTATTTTTAAGAACCTTCGAAGGCGGCGGAAGTGAAATGAGTTTAGTTGTCTCTCTTGTTTTGTGTAGGTTGTCCACGTCTCGCTGCCGTACAATAGGATGCTAAGAACGCATGCCTTGTAGACTTTAGTCTCACTCGCTGTGAATAAATTAGTTAGTAAATAAATGTTTAAGGCTATCAACTAGTTAATAGTATGCAGACTTGGTATTGTTACTGTTTACTTTGACCCCTCGAGCGGAACGACGCTCTCAATGTGGCACGCAGCTAAATACAAGTTTTATCCAACTTGATTTTTAATTTTATCTTTACTGTTAGTTTGTCTTTGTCGTCAAACTAATTACAGTTTTTTAAATTCTTTTTTTAGCGACCTTACCAATTCCTGGCCAGTGGGGGGAGTGGAGCAGCTGGAGCTATCCAGATTATTGTGGAAGAGTTACTTCCCCTCAGTACGAAGAAGGGAGGTAAGAAAGAGTGTTATCTCAGTGGCCAAGTGATAAAACATACTGCAACAGCTCTGACTGGTTCGAGTTCGTATTACTAGCTAGGAAATTTGTTTTTACTTGCCTTTTTTTACATACAACTTTCCACGTATCTCTAACGTGTTGGTTAGTGGTTGATTGTGTTTTTAATGGAGCTAAAGGTACAGGACAAAAATGTTGAGAAATAATGTACCCATCCAAAAGAAGCCTCTATACAAAACCTTTTCTTGTCATTTACTTGGCCTCCAATTGGCATCCACTTGGTCTTCACACTAATCCTCCACTTGACCACTTGGCTTCCACTTGATCTCCACTTAACCTCCGTTAGGTCTCAACTTGATCACCACTTGACCTCCACACTGATTTTTTTCTTGGTTTCCACTTGATCACCACTTGACCTCCAGTTAACCTCCACTAGGCCTCCACTTGTCATCCACACGGATCTTTTTCTTGGTCTCCACTTGATCACCACTTGACCTCCAGTTAACTTCCACTAGGCCTCCACTTGTCATCCACACGGATCTTTTTCTTGGTCTCCACTTGATCACCACTTGACCTCCACTTAACCCCCATTTTGGTCTCCACTTGGTCTCCACACAAATCTTTCTATTAGTCACCACTTGGCCTCCACCTGACCTCCACAAACCCTTCTCTTGTCCTTTACTTGGCCTCCATTAGACCTCCACTTGGCATCCATTTGACCTCCACACAAATCCTCTACTTGACCTCTACTTGACCTCCACTTGACCTCCACACAAATCCTCTACTTTACCTCCACTTGACCTCCACACAAATCCTCTACTTCATCTCCGCTTGGACTCCACTTCACCTCCACAAAAATCCTTCTCTTGGCCTCTACTTATCCGAATCAGAAACCCCGTTAGTAGTGAACCATGCTGAGAATTACTCCCTTAGAGTACGGAACAGGGAGCGAGCAGTGAGTTTGTGTCGCCTTGTCACCGTACAAGGACAGACCTAATGCCGCACACGAACCAGTTCTATTTCATTTCCTTGTCCCGATCGTCTCTCATGCCAAACGCGACACTCGTAAAGAATGTCGTTTATTGTTTTTTCGTCCTCGTCGCAATGGCGGCACCGTTGTGGTAGTTCTCCCCAAACCGTCCATTGGACTGGGAACTGGGCTAGGACAGCCTGTTCCGCACGGCTGAGCTCCCACCATGCTTCCTTTCGGTCTAGTCTTTTCAACTGCCTATGAAGCTCTCGGTCGTTATCGGAAGCGTCCCAACTGTCGAACCAAAGTGCTGACAAACGGGTGTCGGCTAGAGATCGTACATTCGCGAGAGTTGGCCTCCACTTGGTCTCCACTTACTAAAACCCGGCACATTGCCTGTACGGCAGTGCTGAACAACTGAAGAAAACAGCACACAATTTTTCCTTGGCGCAGTCTGCAAAAGAGCTGACAGCTCAGCAGCAAAAAGCTGGTTAGAAGAATAATAATATAAAGAAATCCGGCACAGTCTGAGAAATCAATAAATAATGAAATTTAGTTTTAAATGACTACAATTATAATTTTAAAAAATGTAGAAAAAAAAAAAAGAAATAGCTCGAATAGAGAAAGATCTTTAAACTAACACACTACTATGAGACGATGTTAACCCTATCCATCCTCCAGTCGGACTTGCCTTCTCAAACAGACCTCAAACAACTCAGTACCATCATGTCATGGATTTAGTCACCGAAATAGGCCAACAAAAAGGGGAGACAATCTCATCACTTGCCCAATAGGTAAGATGCTCACACTTTTGGTAATGGGAGCTATTAAACATGAAGGCTGGTGATATAAAGCTCATTTGGCTAATGGTATCGAATGTATCGGGTGGTTAGTACAGTGACTAACATCCTTTACTTTTTTGTACTAATCAGGAACCCAAATTTAAGTTGGGAAGTCCTAAATACCCCCAAGTTCAAGATCTTAGCCTTCACCAAGTAACCTCTTCACCGCCAGGCACGGAGGCCAGGTTCTCTACTACTAGGTTACCAAGCCTCGTAGACATTAATATAATTTTGCTGTAGTGTGGAATGAATCTTACAACGAATGAATATTTAACAGTTCAAACTAGAAGGTATATATAGGTCTGATATAGCATACTGCCTTACACTTCATTTGACCAAGTAGTCAACGCTAAAAGGATAGAAATAAATGCTAATATTTATAGTGGTGAAAGTAAAATGCTAATATTTATAGTGGTGAAAGTAAAATGCTAATATTTATAGTGGTGAAAGTAAAATGCTAATATTTATAGTGGTGAAAGTAAAGTGCTAAAATTGATAGTGGGGAAAGTAAAATGTAAAAATTGATAGTGGGGAAAGTAAAATGTAAAAATTGATAGTGGGGAAAGTAAAATGTAAAAATTGATAGTGGGGAAAGTAAAACGCTAAAATTGATAGTGGGGAAAGTAAAATGTAAAAATTGATAGTGGGGAAAGTAAAATGTAAAAATTTATAGTGGTGAAAGTAAAATGCTAAAATTCATAGTGGTGAGAGTAAAATGCTAAATTGATAGTGAGAAAAGTAAAATGCTAAATTTTTTATACTGGTGAAAGTAAAATGCTAAAATTGATAGTGAGGAAAGTAAAATGCTTAAGTAAGTTGATAGTGAAAGTAAAACGCTAAAATTGATAGTGAAAGTAAAACGCTAAAATTCACAATGGTGAAAGTAAAATGCTAAAATTGATAGTGGGGAAAGTAAAATGCTTAAGTAAGTTGATAGTGAAAGTAAAACGCTAAAATTGATAGTGAAAGTAAAACGCTAAAATTCACAATGGTGAAAGTAAAATGCTAAAATTGATAGTGAAAGTAAAACGCTGAAATTGATAGTTAAAGTAAAACGCTAAAATTCATTGTGGTGAAAGTAAAATGCTAAAATTGATAGTGGGGAAAGTAAACTGCTAAAATTGATAGTGGTGAAAGTAAAACGCTAAAATTGATAGTGGTGAAAGTAAAACGCTAAAATTGATAGAAGTGTAATTAAAATGCTAAAATTGATAGTGGTGAAAGTAAAACGCTAAAATTGATAGAAGTAAAAGTAAAACGCTGAAATTGATAGAACTGAAAGTAAACTGCTAAAATGGTTAGTAGATACGAATTGAACTAAAAAAAAAAAGCTGATGTATGTTTACTAAAACTCATTTAATTAATTAAATAAATAAATAAATAATTAATGTTTTTTCTGAAATTATCTAAGTTTATGTACTAGCAGTCCACACCGGCTACGCCCGTTGTTTTTTCCCCAAGCTCTAAATTGTTTATTATGGCTGGAGCATCACCTCCTGTTGTTTTTGTTTTTTTGTGTGGAACTTCAGATAAACGGGCCAAATTTCAACGGCCCCCTAACATATTTTGTAGCCCGTGAATTATTGTATCTGTTACAATGAAATGAAACGGCCCACTTTCTCTTTCCTCCTCTGTCTCTGTCTCTTTCTCTCTCTCTCTTTTATCAACTCACTCTTTGTGTCAGTCTTTCTGGTAAAAAGTTTCAAAAATTTTTTTTTCTCACATTTCCCATTTTCGGATCAAGTTAAAACTTTGCAGAACTTTTCATTGAACCTGACAAGACATGAATCCATCAAAATAATTAAACAATGAGTTAATTAATTGTTGGTGATTAATTAGCTTGTTTGATTCGAAATAAAGGGGAATAAAAGCTACATAATGAGATAGGAGGATATATATTGGGATTGAGTCCCCTTATTACGTTTCGAGACGTTTTTTCTCTCCAGCTTCACGCTCTGGGATCAAGTTGCATAATTATTCATAGTCGATAATAACACACGAATCAATTACAAAATTAACCCTTTAAATTAGCATTTAGTACTAAATAATTAATTTATTTAGTAGAACAGATAGGGAGCTAAGCCCTGTAATTTTAGATAAACGATATTAATTAGTGGTTATTTCCCTTTAGATAAGCTTTGGCTTTAAAAGTTTGTTTTTTTTCTATTGCTTGTTTCAACATTAAATCATAAGGCAAGCAATGTACGGTATTAGATATTGATAACATCTCTTTAGACCATCAGTAACAGGCCTAGAGATAACCAAACCTTTCTTTCATTAGACGACTAATGCACAGATGGGGTTAGAAGTTCTTTGAACCTCGTGAAGTATTTGGTTAGAAGTGCTTTGAACCTCGTGAAGTATTTTGCTAGAAGTGCTTTGAACCTCGTGAAGTATTTGGTTAGAAGTGCTTTGAACCTCGTGAAGTATTTGGTTAGAAGTGCTTTGAACCTTGTGAAGTATTTGGTTAGAAGTGCATTGAACCTCGTGAAGTATTTGGTTAGAAGTGCTTTGAACCTCGTGAAGTATTTGGTTAGAAGTGCTTTGAACCTCGTAAAGTATTTTGTTAGAAGTGCTTTAAACCTCGTGAAGTATTTTGTTAGAAGTGCTTTGAACCTCGTGAAAAATTTGGTTAGAAGTGCTTTGAACCTCGTGAAGTATTTGGTTAGAAGTGCATTGAACCTCGTGAATTGTTTGGTTAGAAGTGGTTTGAACCTCGTGAAGTATTTGGTTAGAAGTGCTTTGATCCTCGTGAAGTATTTTGTTAGAAGTGCTTTGAACCTCGTGAAGTATTTGGTTAGAAGTGCTATGAACCTCGTGAAGTATTTGGTTAGAAGTGCTTTAAACCTCGTGAAGTATTTTGTTAGAAGTGCTTTGAACCTCGTAAAGTATTTTGTTAGAAGTGCTTTAAACCTCGTGAAGTATTTTGTTAGAAGTGCTTTGAACCTCGTGAAGTATTTTGTTAGAAGTGCTTTGAACCTCGTGAAGTATTTGGTTAAAAGTGCTTTAAACCTCGTGAAGTATTTTGTTAGAAGTGCTTTGAACCTCGTGAATTATTTTGTTAGAAGTGCTTTGAACCTCGTGAAGTATTTTGTTAGAAGTGCTTTGAACCTCGTGAAGTATTTTGTTAGAAGTGCTTTGAACCTCGTGAAGTATTTTGTTAGAAGTGCTTTGAACCTCGTGAAGTATTTTGTTAGAAGTGCTTTGAACCTCGTGAAGTATTTGGTTAGAAGTGCTTTGAACCTCGTGAAGTATTTTGTTAGAAGTGCTTTGAACTTCGTGAAGTATTTGGTTAGAAGTGCTTTGAACCTCGTGAAATTTTTGGTTAGAAGAGTTAGAAGCCCTGATTCAGTGATTTGTTTGTAATCAATTCACTTCAGATGTATTGCTCAATAGAGTGTATGTTCCTTACAATTTATTGTTTAAAAAAAAATAGCTGTTTTTTTCCCGAAGATTCATGACTATATCTACACAAAGGTTAATTCACAGACACACCGCTATAACTAAAATCAATATTGTTTCTTTTTCCGTTAGCTACAACATTTCTTACATTTTGACAAGGGAAGTAATCATATTCATAACCAAAAAAACATTTTTGTTTAAGTTACATACCTTTAAAATCGTTCGTTCACATAAAAGTACATATTATGAGACAACGTCTTTGCAAAACCTGAAATAAAGTAAAGTCATGGTTGACAGCCATCCAGTGAATTACATTTTTAAGACATTCACATATGTGTCTTGGTGGAAACCTCAAATATATATATATAGTCACATTTCGAGTAATACACAATACAAAATACTTATATTCTCTGATGTTGTCTTTGGATTGTTTCTTGTGTCTGACACTCCTTCTTTTTCCTGGTAAAATTCCCTCCAGAAAGGTCCTTGCATGCCACGAGGATCTCGTGTTATGGCCTTACAGTCTAAGCTCGCGTTTTTTGACGATGTCAGAAGGTCATCTTGAGGAACAAACGCGATTGTGGTCTTGCTTTTATTATTATTTTTTTTTTTGTGACGCTGTCATTACCGATATTGAACTGGTTGTAAGAGGATATTCGAGATGCATGCCATGGGAAGTATTTAGTAGATAGTCGACTGATTATGTTCATTATACATACATCCATGTCCTCGCGAACGTCGGCATGGACAGTATAGAGGGACTTCTTATAGTCCGACAGTTACGATCGGCAGGGCACGTATCCTGTATGGGAGACGAACGTATGCCTAAAACAGTATTTTTTGGTGAGCTTAAAGGTGGTCGACGTGACAGAGGCGCCCCACGGAAACGCTTTAAAAACCAGCTTAGGCGTCAACTTTCCTAGGCTGACATAGAGGAGAGCATTTGGCTGTATGCGGCCTCAGAAAGAGACAGCTGAAGGTCACTCACAAATGCCGCGGGATACACATGAGAAATTCCGCTGCCGTTGACAGACGCAGACGGCGAAAAGAAAGACTTAATCGTCCACCTGCGGACAATGGTTAATGCTTACCCTGGATGTGGCAAAATATGTAGGTCACAGCTGGGGATGCGTAGCCACGGGAAATAGGGTTAGGGTTCGTCTTTAATCTTCGGACTTGAAGACAAGCTTTATTATATTCATTACCAATTCCACCAAAAGCAGCTCTGACGAAAACCTGGCACAGCCTGCAACGCCGCTGATTCCAAACTGAATCGGCTACCTGCGTTTATTTGGACACATATGCTCCATGGAGTGGGGTTAACTGATGTGTGGGTCATATTTAATGCCTAGGCTTTCAACTCATTTCTATGTGGTAAACAATAGTCATTTGACTATTGGACGATACTAACTGTCACTAAATTTTGTTTCTTAAAATTTCGTATTGTCCTTATGCTCTAAAAAGTATTACATCCTAGCCCAAATCCCTCGGGGGCGGCGGAGGATGGCTGTGGCAAGGGTTTGAACCCAGGATTATCGAGACCACTTAAAGCCAGTTCAGAGCTAATATACGTCACGTCCAGCTCGACTAGGCACCTGTAGATTAACAAGAACGTAAATGATGTTAGAAGTAGCGCCCGTGCTTTCAGTCTCAGCTCTGTCAGGATCGAAACGTTTCAGGAAAAATTCTCTTAATACCGTAACACCGATTTCGTTATGAAAGGTTTCCACTCTCCAACAGACTGCCCCGAGAAGACTTTTGGCTATGACTGCAACAGAAACTGCAGGGAAGACTGACAGGCTGACTGTCGACT